>NC_081568.1:34184193-34302947 GCF_022355385.1 Mustela nigripes
AGGGCCTCCTGTCTAAAATGAGTGTGCAGTTGGAATCTCAGGTTTGGTCAGTTGCAAGGGTGGCAAAGAAGGGGAGAAGCGGGGTGGATGCAAAATGAACTGATCACAGCTGGAGACGGATGGATTCCTTAAGGACCTCGAGGGCTTTGAAAGAGCTTGGAGGGCAGACTGGGATGGTGGTGTGCTTGACGAAATATTTGGTGACAAAGCTCAGTCATAAGCTGGACATATGGTTGACTAGGTAGGTCTGAAAAAAATTACAGTAGATGTTTGTTTGTTTGTTTGTTTTTTTGTTTTTGCTGCTCTGTATGTCTTTTTTCCTGAATCTAGATTTCCAGCCCTACTGGTTAGGAGGAATTTATGTGTTAATTTTTTGTGTCACTCTGCCAAGGAACACTCACATGGTGAATATGTTAATTAGTAGAATGTATTGATTAGATGTTGGTTTAATTGCTTGTGATGGAGTTGAAAACAGCAAGGCTTTAAACAAGATAAAAATTTCCTTCTCTTTCTCCTATGAGTGTGGGCAGCTATGGTGACTCTGCATAGAGAGCCATCAGGGGCCTGGTTTTTCATATGTTTTTATTCCATTTTGAGGGTTGCTCTCATCTGCTCACCACCTTGTTTGGCCAGCATGAAGGAGAAAGGAGGAAAGGGGAGAATGAGGTCATTCCCTTTTCCTTTAAGGGCATGATGTGGAAGTTGCATTTGCATCCCGTCAGTTCAGTCTTGTTCATGTGGTTCCACTGGGATGCAGAGGAGACGGGCATTTCCCAGCCTTCGCTCTCTCTGTCCCTTCTTTCCTTTCTTCCTTTTCCTCTGACTGCCTGTCTTAGCTCAGGCTGCTGTGACCACATACCATAGGCTGGGGGCTGAAACAACAGACATTGATTTCTTCCAGTTTTCGAGGCTGGGAAGTCCAAGATAAGGTGCTGGTAGATTCTGTTTCTGGTGAGATCTTTCTTCCTGGCTTGCAGAAGGCCACCTTCTCCTGTGTCCTTACATAGTACGAAGAGAGAAAGAGAAAACTCTGGTCTCTTCCTCTACTTAGAAAGACATTAATCCTGTCATGGGGGCTGTACCCTCATCATCTCGTCTAAACCTAATTACTTACCTAAGATCCCACTTCTAAATCCTATCACATTGTGGGTTAAGGCTTCAACATAAATTTCGGGGGGACTATAAACATTCAGACTATAATGGTACCTACTTTTGGATAAAAATTTAAGATTCTATTTCAGTAGAAAGGGAGACTAGATATTGAGATGTTAATCATCAGTCTGTGTGGCATTAGTAGAGAAGCTAATACTTAATATAGTGGGGTTAGGATTTTCATGGAATTTGATTGGAAGATAATTTCTAGGGTGGGATCATACACTTGGGTTTATTTCCTCATTCAACAAATATTTACTGTATGACAGGGACCCTGCTAGAAAGTATTAGGGATACATTGATAAGAAAAACATACATGTTCTTACTCTCATGAAGCTTATATTTGTAGTGGGGGTGAGAAATCTATAAAATAATCATATTAAAATATTATTACAAATGGTGGTTAAGTGTTATATAAGGGAATAACACTGAGAACTATGAGATCATATAACAGGGCAATTTGTGAAGACTTTCTTGGATAAAATTTGAGCTGAGTTTTGAAGAATAAGAAAGATAGAGGGAAGAGCATCTCAGGCAGCAGAGATGGTGTGTGCAGAGGCCCTGAGGTGGAAAAGAACATGGCTTGTTTGAGGAACTTAAGGTGGAACATGATAGCTGAAGCAAAGTGGGGTATGTGGTAAGTCTATAGATGTAGAAAAGGCTTTTTAGGCAGAGGTGTGGAGGCTATCATAAGGATGTTGATCTATATCCTAAGAGCAATGTGCTATTACTGAAATGTTTTTAGCCAGGGTTGACATGATCAGATTTTCATTTGGAAAAGCTCACATTGGTGGCCTGGGGGAGAATAGATTTCAGTAGTTGTAGAAAGATCAATTAGGAGGTTATTGGAGGGATCCAAGTTAGATATGATAGTAGCTTGGAATTAAGCACTAGCTGTGTGACTGTGGGACGTGGATGTAAGTAAGAGATATTTAAGACATTAAAAAAGTTGACACATCTAGTGAGATATTGGATATAGAGGACATTGGAAAGTATGAGTCAGAGAAGACTTTTTGGTTTCTACATTAAGCAGTTGGATGCGTGATGGTGCCATTTACTGCGTGGGGTCATTGGAAACGAACTAGGTTTTAAGGAAAAGAACACGAGTTGGATATGTTGAGATTGAGGGCCTTTGAAATATTCAGAGATGTTAAGAAGGCAGTTGTTTATATGGATAGATATTCAGAGAGTGGTCTAGTTGGAAATACAAATATATTTGGGCAACACTAAAAAAATGAGAGGCTAAAAAAATGAGAGGCAATTGAAACTATGCTTTGTGTGGTCCAGAGAAAGAGGAATGTCTAGGGAAGGCCTGGGGGAACTAGAACTTCTACAGACTGATTAGGAAGTGGATGAAACTGTGAAACTGGAACTGTGAAACTGGAACAGAAGGTGAGTAGAGAGTTAATGGGCAAAGTAGAAGCCTGGGGTGATGAGGAAGACCAAGTAAGAGCACGTGAGAAGGAATTGTTAATTGCTCATGAGAAATCAAATAAAGCAAGAGTTGGAAATAGACATTATACTAAGTGAAATAAGCCAGACAGAAAAAGACAAAAACTTCGTGACCTCACTTATATGTGGAATCTAAAAACAAGTTGAACTTAGAGAAGCAAAGAGTAGAAAGATGGTTACCAGGTGCTGGGGTATGTGTCTGGGGTGGGGCAAGAGGAGAATGGGAAGATGGTGGTCAAAGGGTACAAATTTGTAGTTATGTGGGATGCTTAAGTCTAGACATCTAATGCACACACGAAGAGTATACTTATTAATAGCATATTGAACACTGGAAATATGCTAAGAGAGTAGATTTCAGCTGTGTTCATCACACAAAAAGTGGTAAATGGTAACTGCATGAGGAGATGATAGGTTGATTAGTTTGAGTGTAGTCATTTTATACTATACTTGTGTATATCAAATCATCGTGTTGTACACCTTAAATATATACAGTCTTTATTAAAAAAAAAGAACCAAAAATATCCTTTCATTTTAGCAAAAAGAATTGTTAGTGACATTAGAAAGAGTCATTTTGGAGCGCCTGGGTGGCTCAGTTGGTTAGGCATCTGCCTTTGGCTCAGGTCATGGTCCTGGGGTCCTGGGGTTGAGTCCCGCATCGGGTTCCCCTTTGCCTCTTCCCCTGTTTGTGCATTCTCTCGTTCTCTCTCCCACTCTCAAATAAAAATATAAAAATCTTTAAAAAATAAGGAAGAGTCATTTGGATGCATGAAAGGACTGAGAAGTGCACTGAAGGGGAGGAAAGAGAGACAGCAAGTTGGCACTTTAGGAGCAGATTGGATCGATATTTTATCTTTAGGTCATGGCCTCACTTTTATTTAGTTTATTTTATTTGTGTACTTTTGATCCCTTGTCTCAAACTCACTGCTCTTTTCTCTCATTGGCCCCATTCTTGTAAATTTGATTTGCCCCATTCATTTCAACTTTTGTATTTTTAGTTACCAATATGTTTATTTATGAAAAATGTATATGATTTTGATTTTTCTTTAAAAAAAATCATGTAAATGCTATCGTGCTAGACATACCCTTCTGTTTTTTTTTTTTTTTTTTTCATTCTTTTACCCTACCACTCAACACTACATATTTTAACTCTATCCATGTAGACCTAGTTTGTTTCTTTCTTGCTTTATTCCGGTCTATTTTGTGCACGAGAGACATTTATCTCTGTTTTCATAAGGTGGAAATTTAGGTTGTTTTCAAGCTTTTGATATCATAAATGATGATGTAATAAGGGCTATTGTATGTGTCTTTTGTACTTGGTATAGGAATTTCTCTGCAGTGTATGCCTGGGAGTGGATTTATTGAATACAGAGTATGCACAGACATAGTTTCGTAATGTGTTGCTGAGTTACTCAGTAGAATGGCTGTCCAGGTACATTCTGCCAGCCAAGCATAGGGGTCACTGTGTCCTCATATGCTCTTCAGCATTGGATTCTGACAGTCTGATTTGGGGAAGTCAGTGTCTTCCATTTGTGGAAATAAAATGGTGAATATCATGGAAATGAATGATTAAATATGAATGGAGGAATTTAAGGAAAAAAATAAATGCAATTAGCTCAAAATTTATATATATATGCAATATATGTGCAATTAACTCAATATTTTATAAAAATATTATTAAGTTCTGGACAGTTTTCCATGGTAGCCCATATACCTTCTTGCTTGGGTTACTGTTCCCCCTCATTTATTTTATGTGCTTTAAGAATCCAAGAACTAAATAAAATATTTATAAATGGATTTTAAAAAACATATCCTCCAGATACATTCCTCCAGAACCTAAGTAAAATGAGCAATTGGAAGCTGATAGTAGGCTATTCATCTAACTATAAGAGTTCTATTAAACTCTTAGTGGAAAGCTGCTCTTACAGACTATTTCCCAATTGTCTTTTCAATATTTTGGGTTGGCTGAGAAAACTTCCTGAAATTTTTGGTAGCATTTTGAAATGTTAATAAGGTTCTGAGTCACCCAGTTCTGTGATCAAGAAAAAAACGAATACTTTATATTCTTATTTCCTATTTGTGTGTTTTCTATCTTTTTGTAATAACACAGAAAATAGTTTGTATTTCTGTTGGAATTCTTTATAACTCTATAACCCCATCCTCCTCTCTTCCCTTCAATTATAGATGGACACACTCTCAGTCAAAGTACTTTAATTCTGCTTACATACCACATTATCTATCAGGAGGTTATTATGGTTTACCCACTCAGATTCAGGTATTTCCAGTCCACACAAGATTTTAAAGCACCCTTTAAAGAATAAATTGAAACTACAAGTGATTATTAAAGACAACCACACCAAGAACTATAACTCATAGGGAAAGTTCTCAGTGACCGCTAAGACTGTGGGTTAGTTGGTCACCAATCTCTTCTCACTAGGGATTTGTGAGAGTCTGATAGCCATGGGATTTGGTTTATATCTCAACATACTGTTATTTTTTCTGACTTTTTTGGTCTTGATTCTCATTTTTTATCCCATTAATCCTGTTGACTGAGGAAATAATGATCTTTTAGGTTCTTTTAACTTGTAAGAGACAGAGACGTGCTCAGATTACCTTACTTAGTGGGGTTTATTGTAACGATACCCTGGGAAATAAGGAAGCAAGAAATGGTTTCAGATGCCAAATATTCAAGCCTCAAGGAGACTGTAACGTACTTTAGGATACAGTTCTTAAGGACTCCCACACTCTGGGACTCAGAAATCTGGGAACTCATTTCTCCTTGTTCTGTGTGTCTCCACTAGGCTGATATTATTTGCTCTTTTTGCATCTCCTGCCGCTGATGCTTCTTCCTCACCCCCGCTTTGTAAATGCCAGTTCAGACCTCCCCCCAAGAGGGTGCTATGGTTCATCACACTGAGCTGTGTTCTCTCATGAGATTGCCTCTCAGTGACTGCCTCCGGATCAGCAGCTCATTCCTGGTCCAGACTCTGTGCAGGGATCTGGATACCTTAGGTGTGAGGATGCGGCATGGAAGGACTCAGCAACTTCTTCCAGTGTCAGAGTAGCTATAAAGGGCCTTGCTGGACTAGACAGAACAAATTACATCTGACTGTTTTGTTAAGCGTGCAGGATAAACATATATACTTTGTCTGCGGACATCTGTACGACTGTAGAACCCTTGGAAGGGATTCCTTCAAAGCAGATGTGACCAACTTGTCCTGGATATTTCTGGGATTGAGTACTGAAAGTGGTTCATCTTGGGAAATTCCTCATTCCCAGGCAAATTGGGAAGGATGGTCTCCTTAAAGCCTTATGCTTCCCCTTTTCTCTCCTTTTGCTCCCTCCCTCCTTTTCTTCCTCCGTGCCTCCCTTCCTTCCACAGATATGTATTGAATGCCTACTACATCAACCTCTGCTCTGGGTAGTGGAGAGACATGGGTAGTAGAGAAGTAGTGGTGAATGGGACAGATGCATTTCATATTCTTTCTGAAATTACAGTGTCTGGTGATAGACAGAACCTGAACGAGGAACTGTAAGTATGAAGAGTGAATGGAAAGGAAAAGTGCAGAGTATCCTGGGAGAGAATAATGGGACCTGGGAGTTGTCATTTGATTTGGTGGGCGAAGAAACAGCTGAGGAAAGAAGACAGACAAGCCCTCATTCTTGTAGATTACATTCAAATGTGGTATGTGTGTGTGTGTGGGGAGATAATCAACAAATAATTAGAGTGGTGCTCTGAAGAAAATAAAATCAGGTGATGAGATAGTAACCTGGCAAGGGGCCAGGTGGTCAGGGAAGATCTCTTTGAGAAGGTGACATTGTGGCCAAGACTTGCACGGCAAGGAGGGGGTAACTATCCACAGTGACAGGAATGGCAAGGAGACTTGTGTCACGAGAGTTAGGGTGATGAGTTGTTGATGAGACCAGAGGAGCTGGCAGAATCCAGGTCACATAGGGTCTTGGATTTGTAGGCCATGGTCAGAAATTTTATTCTGAGGGTGATGCAGTAGGTTTTATGTAATCTGATCTCGGTTCAAGAAATTGTTCCCTGCTTGAGTTAGATGATTAACGACTGAAGTAATAGGAACTATAGTATTTGAGCTACAGGGATTAAGGTGATAGTGACATTCAGGTCATAGAGAATTTAAGAACTGATGGCCTGTGGAGAAAGAAATGACTTCATATTAAAGATATTAAGTTAAAGAGGGATAGTGAAGCATAAATATTATTGTCTAATAATTTTAATTGAAGGCTGATCTTTAAACTAATATTTGGAAGCCATTTTGTATTCGTACTAGTGGTTGAAGAGATATGACCATATTAATTTCCCAAAGCAGTGAGTACAGGAAGAGAAAATCAGAACTTAGGATCATGTGTGAAGATAAGTCCCATTTTACTGTATCAAATGTTTGAACATTGTTTTTGAGGCACTTATAATGACAAAAGGTCTTGAGCTCAGTCAATAAAGACTCACTTCCTATAGTTCACTTACTAAAACAGACTTTCAAGACCTGTATAGACTAAGTAGGAACAACACTTGCCTTAGGGAGGATGACCCGATTCTTAAACCTTTAACGGTTATTGTCCACGGAAACTCACTCCAATTTTAGCTTGGGCACTTACACAAAGCGGATGACTACATGATATTTTTTCAGAATGGGAAAGTTTTGAATGTTTTAAAAGAAACATGCAGCCTGTGAATTTTATGGGAACACTGTGGACAAAAAAACATGAGTCAATATACTGCTTTTCTTTGAGCAGCCTATTTTTGGTGAAAAGTTGAGTCTCTTCAGCAAGAAAAGTAGTCAGAACAATTGGCGATGTTTTTTATTTTATAGGCGCATGAATCAGAAAGACCAGCTGATCCTCAGCTCAAGCTTCAGGTAAGGACTGGCAAGGGAGCAAATGAAGAAAAAGTGGGAAGGGAAGAGAGAGGAGGGATCAGCGAAGAGCTGAGGGTTAGGGACCTGAGGGGATGTGGAACTAGTCTAAAGTGGTCTTTGCATGTCACCTCACAGGGCGGGAAGTTGAGTAATGGACTAATCTTCTTTGCCAGTGTAAGCCTGGGCAGTCACAGAGAGAG
Source organism: Mustela nigripes (assembly GCF_022355385.1). Classification (NCBI taxonomy): domain Eukaryota; kingdom Metazoa; phylum Chordata; class Mammalia; order Carnivora; family Mustelidae; genus Mustela; species Mustela nigripes. Next base: position 34,191,878 of record NC_081568.1, read on the forward strand.
GAAGGAAGGACACTCGCCATTTCCTGTGTTACGGTAACAGGTGCTCTGAGTTCAGTAAGGTAGGTGTGTTTTCGGCTGCACAGATGAGATGGGAGCAGGGTGACATAACACATACAAAATCTCAGAGACAATAAATACGAGAACTAGAGCAAGAGCTACAGACGTCATGTGTTCCTAATTTTCCAGCAGAGTCATGATTTCAGAGCTCTGCTCAGTGGAACCCACAGAACATTTTTATTTGTGAAACCATGTGTCTGAACTCACTAGAAGCCATGTATTTTGGGTCCTGGTCCAGCACTCTTTTCACTGTGTTTCATTGTCTCCCAGAAGGAGTCCATCGGATCCTTTAACTTTGATGCGTATTATTCCATAAGAAGTTTACCCAATTGATATCCAACAGGGAAGTGAAATTCTTCTCAACCATTTGGGAGATGACTCACCCTTAAATTATGGGTGGCACTGGGCAACCTATCTGAGATGGAAACTTCTGTAATACGACTAAGCTGTGGTGTCCAGAAAGGCCTTTTTTTTTTTTTTTTCAACTGCAGTAATAAATATTATGGGAAAAACAAGCCATTGGTTTTGTGTGGAAGAATAAGGGGAAGCATTTTATCTTCCTAACTAAAACATTGGAACATTTTGGCAGTGAATGAGAAAGATATTGGAAATAGGATTGAGATGTATATACCAGAAAGAGAAAAATGTCTTGGCATGATACTAACCTACTTAGCCTTCAGGGTGAGAGTGCCATCCATGATTTACTGCTTAGGAGCTATTTTGTCTTAAAAAAAATTAAATTTCAAGATGCAGCCATTAATTATTTGGCCATGGGGAATTCCAAAGTTCAATAATGATTCAAGAACACAGTATAATGCAGTTTTAAGCCAAAAATCTTGACTGGTGAGAAATTCAGATAGGCGCAGACTATATTGTAAAGAGTAAGGGGTAGCTCTTTGAAGAGTAAGGGGTAGTTTTGAATGTAGGTAATATACAAAGTGAAGACCATAAGTTATGAACAGAAAAAGTCTTTGCAAGTTTAATAATTTCTAACTAAAGAGTAGACTAGTGGGTGTATACTCTGATCTTAAAAATAAGTTTTGTAGAGTGTGTCTTATCTAATTAACATTCCATAACATGGAATGTTAATCATGTAAGCTGGGGATAATTACAAAAGTAAGTCTTGTAGAGGGTCTCTGATTTACAGTACTTGTTGCTAGATAATAGATGATTGGGTTGCTAGAAGACACTTATTGACTACCAAGTAATGTAGAGGATTAAAAATAAGCTTGCAGTGACCTCGAAGACAGGATATCCAAATATCGAGAACTGATTATTCTCTGATTTTTATCTCCCTCTTTTTTTTTTGTTTTGTTTTGTTTTGTTTTCTCTGTCATTTAGGCAAGTGGTATTATTCCCACTCCCACAGAATACTAAACACACTTGAACCTCCTTGTCTTTTTCACACACTTTTTAGAAAACAGCTTCTTCCCTTAATCTCTGCATATCCAAATCTTGCCAGTCCTTCTGGCTCAGCATGTTGTTGTGTGTCACTAAGTTGAAAGAAAGGACTTTAGAATTGATACGTTGAGAAGATGAGAAAGTAGACATTGGCGTGTGGGAATCATCATCAGTCTGAATGTTGATGTCACTGAGCATGATGACTGACAGTTAGGTGGAAAGGAGGGCTGAGCAAGAGGTAGATACAATGAAGAGAGAGAAGAATATTTTAGAAACTGGTATTTGATGAAAAAGAGGGTGAGGAAAAGGAGGCCTATGTGGCAGGTTTCCTTTGAGAAGCAGAAAGGGAATTGAGTGGGAATTGTAGGAAGGTGGATGGGAACCATGTTTGGGAGGAAAGGAGAACTTTTATAGGGAGCCCCAGAAGTGGGGTTTTCAAGTCATCACCTGGTTGCATTTAAGAGCAGGAGGTGGAAGGACCAATCAAATAAAAATCTGAGCCTACAGAGATGCTAGGATTTTGTTCCTGATTAAACAGGACCTCTAAAGAGCCAAAGGACAGATGGTCAGATTGGGCGGAGTAGGTGTTAGGACCACGTGGAATAGGAAAAAAAAAAAAAGCATGGCAGAAATTGGGAAGGGTGGAGGCTTGCCCTGAGGATGCTGAGGGTGAACAACAGGATCAGAATAAGAGAGAGCTGAGAGGGATGTAGGAAGAAAAGGGAGAAGCGAATGTGGAAGAAGTTGTGACTGTATGTTCACGTGGGACTCTTCACTGGGTTTGATATCAGTGGTCGGATTTCAGGACCAACTCTATCAGCTGATAGAGCTTCGGGGCTGGGAAATTAAAGTGTTTGAGTCTACTTCTTAATTTGTAAAATGGGGAATCATGACACTGGACAGACATTTCTCATGAGTTGTCTTGAGAGTTATATTAAATAAGATCATATTAAATATATAAATATATTTTTAGAGGGAGGAATCTTATTTAAGTTAAATTGTTCGGTGAACTAAATTATTTAAATTCAACAATTAGAGTCATTTTTTCTTAAAGAATTTACCAGCCCCAGAGTTCCCAGTGGAATGATACGGATCCCAAGGAATGACTTCCTCTACCGAGCAAAGCAGCATTTTCTTCTCAGGTGAACTACGCTTAGTGAAATGGGGTTCAAAAAGGTGCCACAGGGAATCGAATCCTAGAATCCAGTGAAAGATAGAAGACAATTAAAATTAGTGGGACCTTAAGAATTGCAATTGTTTTTTGATCTTGGGGATTTTCCGTGAACTAAAAAAAAAAGGAAACAAAAACCTCTGTCTTTTTTCTGTCGATTGTTAGATTCTGCTTTATTCTCCCATGCTCAGGCTGGTCATTTTATTGAAAATTGTTGCCAAAGCTGTGTGCTGTGTTTAGGAAAAGGGTGCTAGAGGGGAGTAATTACAAGTACTCTGGCCTTTCATCAAAACCCAGGAATCTTAAGTGACAGCTGTTTGAGGGACTTGTCATTCAATTAGGCGGTTTGAAACACTGCCAGTGGTTAAAAAACCTGTGGTTCATGAGTTTGCAGCCACCAGGGCCCGCACAGTCTCACAAGAGAACTTGTATTTCATTGGAAACCACTGCTTTGCTGGGCCAGAAGGATGCTGGGCAGACATCCTGACCACGATGTTTATTTCTGGAGGGCAAAAATCACAATGGAAATTGGACCTGAGTCTAGCAGAAAATGATTCCCCCCTACCCCACCAAATGTATACCATGGCAGAAATGAAATATCTGTTTTTGCCTTTAGCCCATTGAGAAGGTGCAGCATGGCTTAGTACCAGGGGAGGACTCCCGTATTTTCTTTATATTCTCTGCGTCCTTCCCACCACGTGGAGACCTCATTGCTACTTCAATGGATAATGATTAAGTGTCTCTTTCATAAATAGTGTTTCCCTAGATGCGTGTGGAATGAAAAGAAAGTAGAAAGCAGAGTACTTTTTAGAATTTGCAAATTATGAGGGGAGTTAAAATAGATAGTGAACAATTTCAGGGCAATTCATAAGACTTGGTAGTGGGTCCGAGTACCCACAGGGTTCAACAGAGCCTGAGTGAGGAAATGACTTCCTACAAGTGGGGCTCCTAATGCCACACTCCTGGAACAGCGTTAAGCCAGGAAGTCTGTGCTGCGGGGGGTGGAAGGACCTCCCCCCCGAACCAGTTCTCTGCCATCAGTCTTTGTTTCCTCTGTTTTCATTGGCTTCTGCTTGGCTTTTTTTCTTGTTGCCTGAGCTCGATACTGGAGGCTAAATATTTATTTATTAACCCATTATCCATGAGTACAATAATGGCTTTATGTCTCAAAAGGGCTTAGAACTGTCTTGATGAGGGCTCTTCCACAGAATATATTACTAATCTTAAGGCCTTTTACAATTGTACTAAAATATTTTGAAGCCATTATGATAGATCTAATAGAAACAAATAATAAATAGGTTATTTCTTAGAACCTGCTGTGGAAACTATGCAGAGTTTTCTTACCTTAATTTTATGCTATTGCAATAAAAAAAATATTTAAGATGAATTTGTGCAACAAATATAAGATAAAGATAATTACGTACAAACAAGCCAAAAGAGGTTAACCTACCTTTAGGTTTTCTGTCCTTCCTTGATGTCATCCAGATGACCTATTGCCAGAATTGGATTGCCTTTTTAAAAATTCGGTGGTCACGCAGGAAGCCTTGCTTATCAACGTCTCTCCTCGCACCACCTAGATTTAAGAAGCCTATTCTCTGAGAACAAAGGACATCCCCGTTTAAAAAGTTGCCCCCGTAACCCTAACCTGATACCTGTCTGCCGTTAAACCTTTTACAGTAGATCATTCCTCAGGCACACAAAGGCATCTCTTCTCCCAGCGCCACATTTATCAGCAGAAAAAAAGCAAACACCACCACCTCACAGGTACACAGTGTCTCCACACCTCTTACGGTTGAGGGCAGCGGTGACCTCATCCTGGCCCAAACCACCCACGAGTAGCCTTTGATGTTACTGAGCCTCATGTTTTAATACAGTCTAAACACCCCACGTTTGAACTGTAAGAGTCCTGCTTCCAGCCATATTAGAAGTGATAGCAAAAACAGTCCCATTTTAAAGGGCTTCCTCTCACAGAGGAAGGGCAAGGCAACAGGCAAGGGGAAATCCTGGGGAGGCCATGTTTCTTCTCTGTTTTATGTGTCTCACACCCATCCACACTCCATCTCTCTCCCTCTACTGTCCCAGCACACTACGTGTCTGTCTCTGGAAGGATTGACTGGTTCTGGGGAAGGATAGAGGCCTCAGTGGAAATGAACCCATTAATTTTTACAAATAAAAAAAAAATTACTCCATAAGAGATAGTTGTGCATGGCCTTTCCCCCGCAGAGTGGGTGATGTTCATATTTGGTAGGTTCATAGTCACAAGAGGAAGATCATCAGCTAGTGGGTCAAGGAAGTCAGGAGTTCCAGGCTTAAGGCTGATGATCATTCGAGTAGTAAGAATGTTTAACAGTCATACTATAAGAGTTTCATTTTATAGATGAGGATATTCTTGGTGTGAAATCAAGTCAAGGCCCTTTATGGAAAAAGATTCAGTGATCCCAGATTATTTCAAGTGTGGAACGGTGTTGAAAGGCTCTGAGAGCACTGGGTATTCATTTTTTTTTTTTTTAAGATTTTTAAAATTTATTTATCTGACAGACAGAGATCACAAGCAGGCAGAGAGGCAGGCGGGGGCGGGGTGGGGGGGTGGGAAGCAGGCTCCCTGCTGAGCAGAGAGCCTGATGTGGGGCTCCATCCCAGGACTCTGGGATCATGACCTGAGCCTGAAGGCAGAGGCTTTAACCCACTGAGCCACCCAGGCACCCCAGCACTGGGTATTCTTTAAGACTGATGAATCACTGACCTCTACCTTGGAAACCAATAATACACTATATGTTAATTAATTGAACATAAATTAAAAAATAGGGGGAAAAAGGCTCTGAGAAGCTCACTCTCTTTCATTGTAATACAAACACACTTAGGGGAGTTACATATTAAAGACCAATTTTGTTTATAGACTCATAAGAATAATAAGACACCCTCTGTGATTATGTGTCTCTTCCTCTTCTAAGCACTTGATAGATTTCATAATTCATTTAATCCTCATTACAACCCCATGAGGTCGGTACTATTACTATCATTCCAATTTTCCAAGTGGGACACCTGAGGCATAGAGAAGTCAGATAACTAGCTCCCGGTGACCCAGCTAGGAAGCGGTAGAAATAGGTTCCAAAGCCAGGCTTTTGGCTGCCAAGTCCATGCCCTGAATCACCACATTATACTGTGTCTCTGACAGTATCTGCCTGGGAAAGTCAGAAATACAATTTTTTCATTTCTTACCAGTTTTAAAATAGAAATTATTAATTTATTTTTGTTAAAGAAAAACACGAGTCTATATTTGTGTTGCTCTCACTGTGTCATTGCAACGATGTATACATGTTTAGTTTTCCACCTCGTGCTTCTCTGCCAAGCGGCAGTGTTCACGGGGAAGAAAACCCTTACGAAGCTTTGACTAACTTGTCTTATTTGTGTACCTCTTGGGAGGGAAAAATGTCTTTGGAAATGTCTTGACATTACTTTCTTTGAAATTGTTAAAGCCTTTTGTTTACCAAGCAGTGTTCACTGTTAAAAGTAAAACTTCCTCTGTGTTCTGAATTTTGGTGCAGTTGGTTAATCTTTCAGGAGTGTTGAAAACAGGGCTTTAATTAGCAAGTTTATCAGTTAACCTAGTCACTCATCTCCAGTTCTTATCTGAGTCGTTGGTAGTGCAGGCACTTAGGGACATCAGAAAAAGGCCGACTTGTCAGAATGATAGTTGAGAGGCCTGCTGTGGAGGGAAAAAGAAAGATCTCAAAATGGACAGTATTAAATGGAATCTGATACCAATCTGAGAGAAATGATCTCACCAAAGGAAGCTAGTGTAGGACTTGGTTTCTCTTGTATTTTTCTGTAATCCTCTATGGCATGTCACCTTTGTTAGTCCAGACAGAGTCAGTGGTCTTGTGTGACATGAAGATGGAACCTAAAATAGGGGAAATTTCTAGACCAGCTAGTTAGTCACTGAATTGAACATAACCCTGGAGGGGTTCTTCACACTGCAAAACCAAAGGACTGTTTGGAAGATGATCACAGGGCTTGGAGAAGTCAGTTTCCTGGTCAAAGTGAGAAAAATATCAATAACATCAAGTGTATAAAAGAATAATAATCTTTTCTAATTCAATCCAACTGGAGAGGCTGAATCCTTCACTAAATTCAATTTATTTTCCCTTTATGGTATGACTGACTTACTATAATCCTGATTTGCTGAACAGCTTGTTTTCCCTGTATTTGAACGGTATTTAAAACGTTATCACTACCTGGAAATAAACCTTTACTTCTTAAGAAATGAAAAGCACTTAAGCTATAAAAAGAAGATCCATAAATTCATGATCTCAGCATGGTCTGCTATCATTGCAACAGCAGAGCGAGTAAGAGGGGAAAAAAAAATCCATAAGGGATACATTGGAGCCAGGAGATATTTATGCTTGCCTAAGCAGTTCTGATGATTTGATAGTTGAAATGTTTATGCTTTTGTTCACTTAGATAACGTACTTAGGACATCTATTTTAAACAACAGATAATTGTACTGGTGTACTGAGGACGCTGACATAGTGGTAGTTGGTGTCTGTGGATTATTAAAACAAACTTAGATGGTTGTTGCATAGGGTGACTATTTTTGGCAAAGCAATTACTTAGTGTTTCATGCTAAAAATGATAGTGTTTTAGATTTATTATAAAACCACAGAAAAAACCATTTTTTCTTCAGAAGCAGAAGGATGGAACATTAGTTAGAGCTTAAGGAAAGCTTGCTTTGATCTTACTTTTCTCCCAACCAGCCTTGAAAAGTAAAATTGATATACGACTTTATTTTGTCTTTTGTTCTATATTCTTTTTTCTTCCATATTGTTTGATTTAATTTCAAAGTAGCTAAAAGTGCCAAAAATCAAAGACCGGGCCATGAAGGATATTGAATGTCATGGTCATTATTCTAATAATAAGAGGTTTGTTTAGCTGCTTTGATTTCCACAAGCTTCCTAGCTCCTTTTCTGAGAAGAAAAAAAAAATACCTTTGCTTCAAGTTTTCTCACAAGTAAGCAAGCTAAATATCATGCCAGTCTTTGGACTTCTAGCCAGTTGGAATCCTGCTGCCTTCACTTTGTGAGATACAGAGAATTATTAGCAAATAAAATGAAAAGCTCACATGTATTAGGCTGTGATTGCTACAGGTAAACTCCGTAGGAGATTTGAGTTTTACACTTTGCTAGTTTCAGTAATGGGACACTTGCAACACAATTCCTGACTCCTCATGGGGCTAAAAATTTCTCTGAATTATAGGGTGACTATGATACTTACATTTATATAATAAGTATATAAGGTCTATATATGATTGGTAATAACTTTAAGTAGTTATGGATAGGTGAGTTTTAAGCATCTCTCTCCGTGGCCATTGCCTTCTACTTTCCCAGTTCACACCCTCTGGCACCTAGACCCCTGCATTTATCTGTCTACAGTCTCGTGTTCCATCATCTCTCATTGTCCCTCCCATTCTCATATCCCTACTTTCCTCCTTATCTAACAGTTTATCATTATAATCACTTACTTACATATGCCTTCAACTCCTTGCCCCTTTCTGACTTTGTTGTACTAACTGTTGTCTGCTCTGATCCTGGGCAGCCCAACACTGATGGAAAAACATACACAAGCGAGCTGAGTGGCCTCATTTTCAATCCGTGACCACTAGCCTCAAGTGAGCCTCAAGATGACCACAATCTGTTTACATTTCTCTAATCCACTTGATCACTCTGTCTCCTAGTGGACGCAGTGGTTCTCAACCAGAGGTGATTTGTGCAACCCCCCTCCCCCACCAGAGGGCATTGGCTAAGTCTGGAGATGCTTTTGGCTGTCATAGCTTGGAGGAGGGAGTGCTTGCTACTGGCATCTAGTGCGTAGAGATCAGGGATTCTGCTAAACATTCTATAATGTACAAATGACCCTACAAAGAATTATCCTGCCTAAAATGTTTGTAGGCCAATTGAGAATCCCTGTGTCAAGCATTTTGTATCTTTTCTTTTTTAAACTTTCAACATTCTCTCTGTCCTGTGCTTTCAGCTAATGATCTTTTTCATCTGAGCAAATAAAAACAATTTGAGGGGTGCTTGGGTGGCTCAGTGGGTTAAAGTCTCTGCCTTTGTCTCAGGTCATGGTCTCAGGGTCCTGGGATCGAGCCCCACATCCGGCTCTCTGTTCAGTGGGGAGCCTCCTTCCCCATCTTTCTCTCTGCCTGCCTCTCTGCCTACTTGTGATCTCTGTCTGTCAAATAAATAAATAAAATCTTAAAAAAAAAAAAACCAATTTGAACACACTTGCTTTAGCTCTAACCAGCATCCCTTCCTGTTACTATGGATGCCCCTCTCTGAGGCCAACCCATTTACCTGTGTACTGGCTCCCATGCCCCCTTCTCTACTCAGGAACAGAGAGCCAGTTTCCATTTTCTCTCTTGAATTACCAATTTACCCCCTTGATTATTCCCATCAGCAAAGCAACACGCTGATACTATCTCCTATCTTACAAATGAAAACAAACAAACCCTCAGATCTCTCTTGATTTCACATCTCCCTTTAGGGGCAGCATGATCCCTGATTTTTCTCTCGAACCTGCTCAAAACAGACTTTCATCCCCTCCACCCCAGAGAAACTGTTCTCATAAATGTTGCTAGTCACGTGTCCACTGTTTGATCCAGTGACCAATTATTCTTCTTCAACTTCCTTTTGTCATCAGAGACTTTTACATAGTCACTCCCTCTTTCGTTCTTTTTTTTTTTTTTTAAAGATTTTATTTATTTGACAGAGAGAGATCACAAGTGGGCAGAGAGGCAAGCAGAGAGAGAGAGAGAGAGGAAGAAGCAGGCTTCCTGCTGAGCAGAGAGCCCTATGCAGGACTCGATCCCAGGACCCTGAGATCATGACCTGAGCTGAAGGCGGAAGCTTAACCCACTGAGCCACGCAGGTGCCCCTCACTCCCTCTTTCTTGAAAACCGTTCTTCACCTGGTTGCAGGACCACACTCTCCTAGTTTTCTTCCTCCTTTTTTTTTTTTTTAAGATTTTATTTATTTATTGGACAGAGAGATCACAAGTAGGCAGAGAAGCAGGCAGAGAGAGAGGAGGAAGCAGGCTCCCCGCGGGGCAGAGAGCCCAACGTGGGGCTTGATCCCAGGACCCTGGGATCATGACCTGAGCCGAAGGCAGAGGCCCAACCCACTGAGCCACCCAGGCGCCCCTCTTCCTCCTTTTTGTGTATCTCCTCTCAGTTTCCTTTCTTGGTCTCTCTGTGTGGTTTGGAGGATATTTGGCTTTTATCCCTGGGTTCCTGGTGTAGAGCTCTTAAAAATCTAGGAATTTCCTCAGTGAAAAGAATGATAGGACTATCTTTTTTCTAATTAGGTGACTCTTGGTGGACCCATAGATAACTTCAGGATGGGGGCTAGCCACCAAAATTATCGAGTCTTGATTAAAAGTTTGGAAATTTCAGCCTCATCCCTTAGCCCCTGGAGGGGGGCTTGAGATTGAGTTAGTCACAAATGACCATGATCAAGGCTATGTAATGAAACCTCCATAAAAACCTGTAAAATGATGGGACTTAAGGAGCTTCTGAATTGGCAAACATGTCCATGTGTTTGGAGGGTGGTGCGTCCAACTCCATGGAGACAGAAGCCCCTGTACTCAGGACCCTTCTGGACCTAGCTGTATGTACCTCTTCATCTGGCCGTTCATTTGTATCCTTTACAATAAGCAGTAATAGTACATACGACATCTTTCTGAGTTCTGTGAGTCATTCTAGAAAATTATTAAACTCGGGGCAGGGTGCTTATGGGAAATCCTGACTTTGTAGCTGAGTCAGACAACTTGGTAATGTACAGTGTGGTGATCTAGGGGCTTGATACTGGCCACTCGTGTCTAAAGTGAGGGAGCCTTGTGGGATGAGCCCTCGAATGTAGAGAGTCTGACTCCAGCTCTGGGCAGGTAGTGTCAGAAATAAATTAAATTGTAGGACACCTAGTTGGGGTTGGAGAGTTGGAGAATTGGTTGATGTGAGGAGAAGTCACTCATTTGGTGTCAGGAGTGGGACTCACTAGACTAGTTCTGGCTCAGGGAAATGTGGTTTGGGAAGAGAAAGGATGATTGGGCACAGGATAAGGAACCTCGGATTCTTGGGTGGACACGTGGTGAGCTATGCTATGGATCAGCAACTGTGTGGCAATCATTTTCAAAATCATTACTAAAGGTAAAGCTTACTGGTGGAATTTAGAGATGGATCCAACTCCCAGGAAGTTGCATAAGGAAAAACAGACACATAGGAAAAAACCAAAATGTACAGTCCTATGATTATTGTTGATAGCTGAAATGAAATCAAAAGAGTGCTGGGTCTGATCTTGATGCTAGACTGAGGGCAGAGTTTGGTTAGTCTGAGTTTTGATCACTAGCCTCAAAGCTAGCTCCCAAAGGGGAAAAATATATAGGACAACAAAGAATACTTTTAAGACCTCTGACACTAAGAAGGTAATCCGTGTAGGGGGTGGGAAAAATCAAGAAATTATTGAAACCAGGGGGTATGGTATAAAAGAGTTGTCTCATTTTTATGGATTGGTATCAGCAGCTTCCTGAAGAGTGGATTGTGAGGGTGACTAATTAAGAGCAGTGGAGTTTCTTTAGCGTTTGATGCTGTGCAGTGGAACAGCACGTTTGGATTGATGCAGAACCCACAGCTCACTACAGAACAGTCCTCGACAGCTTTACATGATCCAGACACTTGTTAGGTTATTCTGAAGGGAACAGTCACGTAGCAATGGTTAACTCTGAGAACAGACGCTGAACAACTTTATAAATGCCAAGTGGAACAACCCAGATGAAGCAGATGATATGCTTCATGTGCAAGCCACATGGGACTGACTTCATGATAGATAATCAGGATATTCACTCACTGAATATGCCTGTTACCCAAGTCCTGGTCCCTTTTGCACAAATGTCCTCTGGAACCTTACTGCTGCAAAATTGAGCAACAGCGTAGAAAGTCTGAATTGAATTTGCTGTCTCACCTTCCCCACCCTCTCCACCTTCCCCCACCCGCCCCCACTCTCCCCTCCCCTCCCCTCCTCCATTAAACATGCTGATAGAAACATTAGATAAATTAACAAGAGAACTCAGAGGCAGAGGGTAGAGTCAAGGCACTTGTCTTAGCAGGGTGGGAAGTTTTAAATGGTTATTAAGAAATGGGGTGAACAAAGCAAATATTGAGAGGAGCACAACAAAGAGGTAAAGAAGGCAATATTCGAGAAAATCATCCCTGCAGAGTGAAACTCTTTGGATGGTTATTAAGAAATGGGTTGAATAAAATAGATATTGATAGGGTGAAAACAAAGGTCTTAATATAGCACATCCTGATATGATCCCCTGATCATCCAACATTAAAGTGCCCTAAACTAGCCCCTGTATTAACCTTGGTTTGTAGAAATCTTAAAAGCAACAAGGCATCAACATAGGCAAACCAATAAATGTGATACATGACATTAACAGAATGAAAGATAAAAATCATATGATCATCTCAATAGATGCAGAGAAAGCGATTAACAAAATGCAACATCCTTTCATGATGAAACCCTCAACAAATTGGGTATAGAAGGAACATGAATATGTTTGAAGTTGTTGTGTCTCTTTTACGTAAGTGTATTTTGTGGATGGACTTTGTGTCTGACTGGAGAGCTGGTCCTTTAAAATAGAAAGCATGTGAATCTGCCGCTCAGGAAATATTAATTGGACATGTTACATGGGAGCCAATAAAATTATCTGAGCCCACGCAGTGTGGAACAGAAGCTGGAGTGCTAGCACAGACAGACAGATTCTTTGTGTGGAGTGTAGACTGCGGCTTAAGGCATAAGCTCCTCAGTGTTTCTCAGCATTGATGACTAGGACTTTGGACCAGAGAATTTCCATTTGTCTTAGTCTGTTTGGGTGCTGTAACACAGTACCATAGACTTGGTGGCTAATCAACAACAGAATTTTTTCCTCCTATTTCAGGAGGCGATGAGTCTGCGATCAGGGAGCCAGCAAGGTCAAATTCTGGTGAGGACCCTCTTCCAGGTTGCAGACTGCCAACTTCTGGCCGTATTTGAACATGGCAAGGAACAGAGAGGGGAAGTAAGTTTCCTACTGCCTCTTTTAAGGGCACTGATCCCTTTGATGAGATGACCTCATCTAATTATAATTATTTCCCAAAGTCACCACCTCCTAAATATTACATTGACGAGTAGAGTTTCAACATAAGAATGTTGGGGGAAACAAATATTTAGTTCATTATATCAGTTGAAGGGCAATTACTAGCTTGCTGTCAAATACTAATTGAAACTACCCTTCTGCCTGAGGGATATAAAATAATCTTAAAATCTGGAATACCCATGATGTTTTGGATGATGTTGAAACAATACTCCAATGGGAAGGACAGTGCCCACAGAGTTCCATACGGAAATGGCAATGGTTTATATTAGATCATACTACTAAAGGATGTAAGGAGGAGATATTCATGAGCAGGGAGCTCCCTTCCCTAGGGCTAAATTTGGAATTGCTTACAGAGGTGCCAGATTCTATTATCACTTGGACAGTGCCCTATAAACAGTTCTGGACTGACCAACAGAGAGGCATTTGGCTTATGGATGGCAGTTCCAAGGTAAATGGATTGGATTCTTTTTGGAATGCCACCACTCTGATTAAAAAAGGTAAAAAAAAAATTAGCTCAGTGGGCTGAATTGCATGTTCTTTTCCTGGCAGCTATGGAAGAACTGAACAATAAGAGCTCATATATTTTGGCTTTTTATTGACTCATGGGTGATGGCTGATGACTTGGCCATGTGATCATGCAAGAGGAAAGTGGAAACTTGGCCTAAGGATGCCCATATGGGGCACAGCTCTATGGAAATCACTATGGAAATTTGAGGGCTGCTATAAAGTAAGACATATCTATGCCCATTAGAAGAACCCCCTTCCACATTCAGAAAGTGATTGGAACCACCAAGTGGACTTCTTGGTGCACTGCCTTGGAGTGGCCGTCTGGATCCATGAATTGAGTAGACCTAGTGTGGACTGCAGCAGTGCAGAGATAGGTCGAACCTAGATAGAGTCTTCTTGTACCCTCTGAGACAGAAAATGTGAGCAAGAACTGTTATATTGGGGCACCTGGGTGGCTCAGTAGCTTAAGCCTTTGCCTTCAGCTCAGGTCATGATCTCAGGGTCCTGGGATTGAGCCCCCACATCGGGCTCTCTGCTCAGCAGGAGCCTGCTTCCCCCCCACCCCCCGCCTGCCTCTCTGCCTACTTGTGATCTCTCTCTCTATAAGATAAATAAATAAAATCTTAAAAAAGAAAAAAGAACTGTTATGTCAACAAGAGACAGAGAGATTGCAGATTGCTGTGAGGACGATTCCTGGGGGGGAAAGGCACCACACATAGCTAGCAAGTGCAGTGCAGGTTCCCTAGGGGCTATAAGTGGGTCCCGAAATGTATGGACACTTACCCCATATAGGATTTTCATACTTGGTGTTAGATGGAAAAGCTCAAAGTACTATTGAAGGTTTGGAACAGAAAATATTGTACTGATTTGGGCTGCCAAGTTATATTTCTTCAGACTAAGCAACACAAGTATCCAAGAATGGGTAAAGAGCTGTCATATCAAATGGATATAACCATGTTTCATATCATCCTCAGAGTAATGTTCTAATAAAGAATTGGAGGGGGCAGTTAAAAATTTCCTATCTAAATGGGGGGAGATATAGGTATAAAAGCCTGGTTTACATGAATGTGTGCTTCTACCCCCATTGGAGAGGGTAACGTCTCACCCACTGGATAGATTCTGTGCGTTTCTTTCCTAAATCACCTCAACTTTTGCTTTTTCCCACCTGGTCAGTGGTCTCAGAACCAGGGATGGAACTATGGGTAACAGAAGTAAGGATGATTCCTAAGCAAGGAACTTGTAACTATGCCTTTGAACCTTTATGCCAGAATTCCTAAAGCCCTGATGGCGGTGGGTTTGGGGGCGGAGATTGTGTCTTCATGCCACCTGGCAAAGTTGGGGCTGACAGTTGAATGTGAGGCAGCCCACTGGTGTGAATGGGAGTGAACGGAGAGGAAAACATTGGCTGCATTAGTATTTTTGCTAGCAAGCTGGAACAGCATAGCTAAATTTAAGGTCCCTTCTCATGGCAGAGATGTTAATCTTCTTATTTCTATTTTTTGGGTTATATCTAATACAGATGATATCATTTGAGAAGGAATTTCTGAGAACTACTTCCTACTGGCATTTCAGAACATGTGGTATATGGCAGCCAGCAGGTTGATCACTGTGAAACTATAAAATTGATGTGATAAGATACTAGAAAGGTCTCCGGTTATAATGGACGAAATGTAACGGCAGCATGCTCCCCATGCTTGCAACTCACAGTTGTTCTCTGGATGGAAAGCTATTAAGCCAACGAGGGATAGACTATAGGTTCCTGATGGGATTAAATGATGAGCATCACCCGTAGAGCCTATTCTTCTGGGCAACGGCCCCACATTGAGATGACGAAGGTTGTAAGGGGCCTCATGGCACTCAAACTAAATAGCCTGTAGGTGTGACTACCACTCATCTGACTCTGGCAGGGCCCAGACATTTTTGGGTGCAAAACATGCAGACTAACTGCACTCAGGCCATTTGTACCTAATGGCAACAACGTGCATGGTGAATTAAGCGGCACTGGCCCCTAAGACAGAAAAGGGCTTCCATGGAAAAGGAGCCAGTCTAGATATCTTGGGACAAACTAAATTGACTTTTAATTAGGGGAAGCATTCAGAGGAAAAGGATTTATTAGCTAGAACTAGGAAGATGAGAGGGAGTTCTCTTTAGGAGGAAGGCAAAGGATGGAAGTCAGCGTGGAAGATAGCACAGCAGATCAGGCAGACTCAACAATAATGTTGGATAATGCTAGAACCTAGCATTGGGAAAGTGCCTGCATCCTGACCCAACAGTATCTTGATTGTGTTAATACAAATGGAAACTGACGTGGGTATGGGATAATGGCCTTCGATCCTGGCCAAATTTATAAATACATCTCAGAATTTCTAGAAGTATGTTCTTCCTCATAAGTATTTTTTTCAGTGTGGCACAAAATATATTTACTTATAGACTCAAATATCTTTAGGTCCTCTGTCAAAGGATGTCAAAAGTGGATAGACTTATGTTTGGTAATTAGTGTTTCAGTATTTTGTCTTATTTGGAAGTGATCTAGCTATTCAATAAATATTCATCATTTAGTTAGTCTCAGTATAACTTCAAGGTTTCAAATTATCAAAAAGATTTTGGAACTATTTTCTTAAAGATTATGTATTTATTTGTTTGTCAGAGAGAGACAGAGAGAAAACTTGGGTATAAGCAGGGGGAGTGGCGGGCAGAGGCAGAGGGAGAAGCAGACTCCCTGAGCAAGGAGCCCGGATGTGAGTTGATCCCAGGACTCTGGGATCATGACCTGAGCTAAAGGCAGACACTTAACCCACTGAGCCACCCAGGCATCGCTGGAAACTATTTTTAAGTACACACACTATAAAGCATAGTCGTTATCAAAAATTTCATTTATAAACTTTCATCTTATTTACATCTATTAAATTTTCTTATTCTTAACAGTTATGTTTGGATTAGTCATGGAAATTTTATGAGATAGTAAATAGCTAACCATCATTTTAAGTTATGTCTTGCTGACAAATTCTCTGATGGAGATAAACTTATTGGCTTTTAGTAAACTAGGCACAGTAAAAGTATTATTTTTAATGCTGATAAAGACATGCCTGTTTTAATGAAACCAACAAATTTAAACTAGCTTTTATTTACTAAAGGTTATCCTAGATTGCCTACATTTCTGAGAGAATACATGATTTGTATAAATGCTTGTCTTTTAGCCAATTAAATAGAGCTCTTTTTTTTTTTTAAGATTATGTATTTATTTATTTGACAGAGAGAGATCACAAGTAGGCAGAGAGGCAGGCAGAGAGAGAGGAAGGGAAGCAGGCACCCTGCTGAGCACAGATCCCGGTGTGGGACTCGATCCCAGGTCCCTGAGATCATGACCTGAGCCGAAGGCAGTGGCTTAACCCACTGAGCCACCCAGGCGCCCATAAATAGAGCTCTTTACAAATTAATTTTGGTAATACCATCTGGAGGTAGAAAAAAAATCACAGATCTATAACATACATACATAGACACACATAAACGTATAGGTAGATCTAAACAGATTTTGTAGTTTCTGTTTTTTAAAATTTTAGCTATGAGACAAGTACAGTAATACAAAATTCCCTAGTTTATAAAAGAAGAGTTGGATCCAAATCGTGCATCTGGCAGATGGAATAAGTTACCTGTCTAGATGGCTAAAGATTTTTACTAATATTTGTAGAAGATATTTTAAGATTTTTCATAGTTTTCAAATGAGACTTTTTTCCCCCTCCTTCTCATTCTGATAAGAATTACCTTGGTTCCTGGAGAAGAGCAGGTAGAATATTTGCATCTCAAGAGACACAGAGAAAGAATGCACATTCTACCAAGAAGGCTTTTTAATCCCTAAATCCAGGTTTTTTGTGTTTTGTTTTGAACAATATCTGCCAGCCTTTTGAGACGAATAGGGAGGTTATGGGATTGGGAAAACAGGTATGTTGACTTTGAATTGTTTGTAGAGCCTCATTTCTGGTCTTGTGAAAACTAGATTAGTGTGGTAAGTACAGGTGTTTTTAATTCCTCAGAGAGCTGGGTTGCGACCTGAACAATATCAAGAAGCTGCTGCATGCATCCAACTAGATTATGCTCAGTTTATGTTTTTATATCAGGGAGAACATCTTCAACCAAGATGAAAATCAGAAGATAACTATGTTCTAGATAGAGCTGTCTTTGGAATGTTTCAGTAAATCCTTCCACAGGCTTCAGAATGTTTTTCTTTCCTTCTTCATATATAGTTCATTGGAGCTGGGGGAGAAGGCCTCAAAAAAAGTTCCCATCAAGGGTCGCCTGGGTGGCTCAGTCGTTAAGCATCTGCCTTCTGTTCCTGGGATCGAGCCCTGCCTTGGGCTCCCTATTTGAAGCCTGCTTCTCCCTCTCCCACTCCCCCTGCTTGTGCTCCCTTTCTCGCTGTGTTTCTCTCTATCAAATAAATAAAATCTTTAAAAATGAAAGTCCGCATCAGGCTCTGAATATCTGTTTCCAAATTGTTCAGCTTCTGACCATAGAGCTGTCACAGGATTTTTGTTCTTTTAGTGCCTGCAGTTCTTGGTCACACCCCCGTGAAGAAAGGAGAGGTAGACCAGATGAAGATGGGTGGGCAGCAAAGCAAAGGGTATGATTTTTAAAAAGATTTTATTTATTTATTTATCAGACAGAGATCACAAGTAGGTAGAGAGGCAGAAAGAGAGGGGGAAGCAGGCTCCCTGCTGAGGAGAGAGCCCGATGGGGGCTTGATCCCAGGACTCTGAGATCATGACCTGAGCCGAAGGCAGAGGCTTAACCCACTGAGCCACCCAGGCACCCCAGCAAAGCAAAGTGTATTGAGCCATAGGACAGAGCTCCCAGAGAGAGAGGGGACCCAGGAGGGTGGCTGTTTTGGTATTCAAATGTAGGGGTTTTTGGAAGCTCTTCTGTGGAACTACCTTGAGCATCCTGAGTGTGGGCCTCCTGTGGATTGGCCCTTAAGGTGTGCCAGGCAGGGCTTTGCTCCTGCATCTGTCTACCTATCACGTTGGTCATGTGTTGGTGGTGTTTTGGGCTAACAGCTGGAGACTAACCGCCTCAACTTGTGCTAGTGACCATGTTTCATTGTTAATTGTTTTGTTTCGGGATGTTTTGCAAAAGTCACTTCTGCAGAGACTGCTGGACAGGAGGCTCTCGTGGTCTTGTCTAAGCTGTAAAATATGATGTTAGTGCGGTTTTGTCCTAGCTGTCCTGCTCCCTGTTTTCTTGTTGGGGACCCAGGTCCTGGCTGTCTATGTGTCCAGGTAACTTCTAACAGAGATACTCAGAAAATCCTTTCAAATATCTTGTCAGGTCTCAGCCTGAATGAACAGTAAAATATTCCTGGAGGTATTGAATAATCCCTTGGACACAAGAGGCATTCTCAAAGAGGGTGCAAAAAATATTTCCCTCCCAAGATCCAGAGCCATTTCCAAAGATAAGCAAAAGAAAGACTCAGACAATTCGCCTGAGAGCTGGCAACAGTCAGCAGAACTCTTGCTACAAATGACATGAACCCCACACTGTCTGATGGTATTTTTGAGGCCCCCAAACTGAGAGTTGCCAACTCAAATTATTAGGATAGACAAGACAAATGAGAAGGTAAAAGCTGTCCCTGGAAGAGAAAAGATCAACAACCAATGGGTACCTGAAAGCAAATTCGTGAGTCATATTTCAAAGATCCAATTCTTAATTTTTTTTTTTTTTTTTTTTTTTTTGCCCGCCAACCTGAATTTGGAAAGGAAGGCACAATGTAATATTTCACCTTCCTCTCTCAGCCAGTCAGCATAGATACCATCTGGGAGAGCTGAGTTTGGTAGGAATTCTCACCATTTGCCAGCTTTTTGCCTATTTTCCTGGGATCCTGTGTCCAGGCTCTGGAGTGAATGGGGTGTCTCAGCAGATCTCTTCCTGGTCACCAGGAACTGTAAAGCAGGAAAAATAATTCTCCCTTTTGCCTTTGTTGGTGAGTGCTTGGCTGAGACACCTTTTGATCTGGGAACCTTGTCAATGGATAAATTATCTAGTTGAGAGGTTCTCCCTTGTGGCTACCGTAATTCAAGATTTTCTTTGGTAAAGTTAATCTGCTTGTTCAGACTTAAAACAAAATTTCATTTACTGGAGGCCTCACTCTTGACCTGGTCCAGTTTAAGTCTAAGGTGTGTCTGTCACCTTTCTTCTACTCCTGACACAATCTCATCAGTTTCAGATACTCCCATTTAACGTAGAGTAAAATCCAGAGCTCTTAAAGTGGTCTAGAAGGCTGTAGATGATGTAGCCCTTGTTCTGACCTATCAGTCTTCCACCCACTCATTACACACCATGTCTGGTCTTGCTGTTTTTCCCACATGCCTGACCTGTTCCTGTCTTATGGCCTTTATACTTGCTCTTTCCTCTACCTGGAATATTCTTACAGATATTTCAGTTCTCTCCTCATTCTATTCAAGCATTTGTAGAACTCCGTCCTTCTCCGTGAAGCCTACTCTGGCCATCTTATTTCAAACTGCAGCCTCAATGAGTCCCCAAATTCATTGTCATCCGCCCTTGCTGTGCTCTTCTCCATCCCACGTAAACCCAGATGTTATACTGTATGTTTTACTTCAAAAAAAAAAAATCTATATTCCCTTGAACAGACACATTTCATAAAGGTCAGATTTTGTTTGTGTGCCGTATTCTTAGCACTAGAACATAGTGTGCCAGGAACATAGTAGTTATACGACAGATAAATACTAAGTGGATAAATGAATAAGAAAATTGTAACTGGATATCACACAAATTATTCAGTGATAGAAAGACATCTAGTTTAAGAAAAAGCTCGCTGTGACAGTATTAAGGAGCTATGTACTGTGGGTAATATTGAGTCAATGTTGACCATTTACTCAGTTCCAGGGACTACACTATTTTCTTTATATAAAGTATCAAATTAAGTATTAATAGTAATTCTTGTGACATAACTATTCAGTTATTTTACAAAAACAGTAATTGAGAGGAGTAAAATGAATAGCTGAAGCTCACACGGTTAGTAAGTAGAAGAGACAGAGTTCAGAGCTAATACTGATTCAAGGTCTAAGCTTTCTATGTTAATCCTGCGTCTCACAAAGAGGCAGGGAAATGCCAGAAGACAGTGAGATGGGTTATTCGTGCCCCAGCTTCCTCTGAGGGATATCATTGAATTTAGATCCCCTCCACCAGAGTTTCTTAAAAATATTTGTGCCTTAAAAGAATCACACAGAACAAGATCTGGACAGCATTTATAAAAAGTAATGAGCAGATTTAAGTGTCATAATTATTTTTTATTTTAGGAATTCTTTTTGGGAAAACCATCTCAAGATTATACTGTTGTTATCAAGCAAAATTATACTGAATTATTAACTATAACTTGGCAGTGCTTTTTGAAAGTTGTAGAAAAAGTTTTATCTTCTTGACTTAAATCATTTTCAAAGGTTGTATCACCTTATCCATTTTGAGAGCGCCTCTATTTTCTGTCCTGTTCCAACTCTGCACTGTATAAAATACAGTACAACAATATTCACTTTCTTTAGAATTTATTCCTGTGCCCCTGGAGACATTTCCTAACTCCTACCCTCACAAGCTTCTTAAAGGAAATTATGTTTATCCTTTTTAATAGAGAAAGTGAAAAGGTAGATAACGTTCATTTAACTCATTTAATTATAAGGACATGTTCCCTTTTGGAAGGGGAAAATTAGATAAGCCTCCTGATGGATCGATTTGTGTGTTATTTATGACTTTGTCATCATCAATTTATGGCAAAAAATTAGTAATTTTTTTATGATAATAGACGTCACAGAGCAGCCAGTGACTGGATACCAATGTCTGATGATTCACACCAGTCCTTTTATTTTGTAACCTTTTAAAGGACATTTATTAACTTTCACAAGATATCTTCCTTTGGGCTGTGAGAAAGGTTTATCACATGGAACAAACTCAAAGAAAGATATTAACTTTATGGGGTTGAGCAGCACAAAATCAGTGGTCCATTACCCTGAATGGTAGCTGTAGGTCAGCAAATAACTAAGGTGAAGAAATTATTTTTTTCATAATAGGATCACAAGGGTCTATCAGTGCTATCAAAATTGAAAACAGGGGTGCCTGGGTGGCTCAGTGGGTTAAGCTTCTACCATCGGCTCAGGTCATGATCTCAGGGTCCTGGGATCAAGCCCCACATCGGGCTCTCTGCTCAGCGGGAAGCCTGCTTCCCTTCTCTCTCTGCCTGCCTCTTTGCCTACCTGTGATCTTCTGTGATCTCTGTCTGTCAAATAAATAAATAATATTTAAAAAAAATTGAAAAACAGGGGCGCCTGGGTGGCTCAGTGGGTTAAGCCGCTGCCTTCGGCTCAGGTCATGATCTCAGGGTCCTGGGATCAAGCCCCGCATCAGACTTTCTGCTCAGCAGGGAGCCTGCTTCCTCCTCTCTCTCTGCCTGCCTCTCTGCCTTCTTGTGATCTCTCTCTCTGTCAAATAAAAAAAAAAAAAAATTGAAAAACAGAAGTTACATATAAAACAAAAAATTGAAAACATGATATAGCTACAACTTGAAATACTGTAGTCATTAGAAATTGTAATATTGAAGAATTTTGAATATGGGGAATTGTTCACAATATAGAATCAAGTAGAAAGACTACAATGTGTAAAATAGGGTATACTTTTTGGAAATATGTATCCATATTTGCACTTAAAAATGTTAAGAGTGCTTATACTTGAGGGATGGTGTATTTCTGAGGTTATTTTAGTGACCTCATTAATTTTGCGGACTCAGTTGCTCTGTGGGGGTGTACAGGGTGGGGGTGTGGTTATTCCATAGAGTCAGTCAAAGACTCAGGGTGACATTATTTTGACCATATTCAGTTGGGGTTTTCATTGTCCCCTGGACATTGATAATGAACTTGCAGATGGGAACAGAAGGAGAGTAGAAGATCTCTAGGGGTTTTCTGGGCCAGGCTAAAAGTGAAGCAAATCACTTCAGCCACATTGACCAGAACTCAGTTCTATGACCTCATCTCATCGTAGGAAGAGTACTAAGTGTTTGTATGCCCAGGAGAAAAGGGAAATGGATTTTGGTAAGCGCAGAGCAGTGTCTTTCTCATGTGAGATCCTGGGTAATATGTGTACTCATTTGCATGCTTTACTCTGTTTTTAAGGGGCCATTGGATTTCTGCGTCTGTGCTTCAGGTAGAAAGCCACATATATCATTACTTGATTTTGTGCTGATTCTACTAGTGTTGCCACCACCAGGTCTTGAGACTGACAACAGGGTTCTCTAGATTAAGGGACCTGGGGTGGATGCTCTCTTAGGATGGGCTTTCTAACGTTACATTGACCCACTCATAATGAAATATGAAATATAATGTCAGCCATTATTTTGTTGTGAGTCAGAGTGTTGACAACCTGCCATTAGTTTTGAGGATCATGAACCATAAACCATAATAGAAAATGGCTACAAAAAGAAAGTGGCTAATTACATCCGCACAAGTTTTATGTACTTGGCATTGAGTATGTAGGTATTGGAGTACATACTGCCAGTTGATGCTGGAGAAACGCTCATTGACTGATTGACAGTTTTCCCACATTTTTCTGAGTGATGTTCTTTTCCTGTCCATAAGCTAGGAGCCCCCGGAAGGCAAAGGCAGTGCCTTCATTTTGTAAATCTCTTTTGGTATGTGCTTGTATAATTCATTTTTAGTCTCTTTTTGTGGTACGATGGGGAATATACAAGATTATGTTAGGGCCAAATGGAAAGCTCTCTGGGTTTAGAGTTAGAAGCTTAACTTAGGAAATAATAGGTTCTCTGACAAGTTCATGGACACAGTGGCATTCACTAAATATTTTATGGATGATTTAGGCAAGTAATTTCTCCTCTCTGCCTAGGATTTCTTTATCTGTAAAATAAGTATAATACTAATAATACCTGCTCTATTCTGGTATTGCTGTGGAGATCAAAATGTTCTTAGTTTTTGCTTACAAACTTAAAGGATGTATGTGACTTATCTAGACTTCAGAAATACAGTCTTTTATAGTATCCAGTTAAATTCCACTGGATAGTCCCCATTTGTCTCTCTACATCCATTCTTCCATCTTTTCCACTCTTCTGTTACCCAGGGGGCTAATCTCTATGGATTTTTATCGCCTGGGCACCCTTGACCTATGGCTTGTGCCTAAGAGAAGTACCAACAAGGGACTGGATGGCTGGAGGAAGGAGAATTTGGGGTGTTTATTCCACACCTTCTTCCCTATAGCATTGGGTGTCAGCAGAGGCTTTATTCCTCTACCAAAGGCCATGGCTCCTATAGTTACAGTGTTCTCCAGGTTCCTATAATGTCTCTTTCTCTTTATCCTTTTGAACCTAGGGGTGGAAGTGGTCTCAGGTTTTTGTTTTTTTTTTTTAAATTGACGTATAGTTGACATAAAATATTACATTAGTTTTAGATGTACAGCATAATGATTAGACATTTATATACATTACAAAATGATCACCATGATATATCTAGTTACCATCTATTAGCATACAAGGTCATTATGGTATTATTGAGTATATTCCCTTTGCTGTACTTTATGTCCTTGTGACTTACCTAGTTTATAACTGGAAGTTTGTACCTCTTAATTCCTTTCACCTATTTTGGCCATCCCCCAACCTCCCCTTCCCTCTGGCAGCCACCAATTTGTTCTCTGAATTTATGAGTCTGTTTTCTGTTTTGTTTTGTCTATTTTTTAGGATCTACCTAGAAGTGAAATCACACTCTAGTTGTCATTCTCTGTTTGATTTATTTCATGGTCTTAGGGTGTTTTATCAGCTCTGTGGTTGCCTTTCACCTTGCCTGTCCTTGAAAGTGGCCCTTACACTCAGATCATTCACTGCTTTTGAGTGTGCCTTGAGTCCTGCGGCACTCTGACCTCTGCATATTCCAAGAACATCTGTGCTGCATCACCATGCATAATATACCACACTTAAGGAGATGATAGTGGTTAAGCCATGAGCTGTAACAAGAGATTTTTTTCAGAGATGGATGTGATCTTCATATTCCCCTTGTAGACATTATGCAGTAGCAACACAGGCTAAGCCTGTCTATAGGAAGCTGAACAAAGTTCCGGACAATTAGGGTCTTAAAATTTTATAGACATCATTAGCTTAGAAGAACCAGTGAAAGGGCATATAAACATGAAGACATTTAAGATGCAAATTATTTGTAAGTTGAACAAATACTGTGTGTGCTCAGTAACAGAAGATATAATGCATGCACCCACATTTCATCCAGGTCATCCCCTAAACAGAAGGCTCTCTGATTATCTCCTGCTTGGGTGCTTGGGTAACTTTAATCCACCTCCTTAAAGAAGTTGGATTTTTTTAAGTCAGTTAGAGAAAAACAATTATCATATGATCTCTCTGATATGAAGAATTTGAGAGGAAGGGCGGGGGGGCGTTGAGGGAAAAAATGAAACAGGATGGGCTCAGGAGGGAGACAAACCATAAAGACTCTTAATCTCATGAAATAAACTGAGGGTTGCCTGAGGGGAAGAGAGTGAGAGGGGTGGGGTGTCTTGGTGATGGACATTGGGGAGGGTATGTGCTATGGTGAGTGCTGTGAAATGTGTAAGCCTGATGATTCACAGACCTGTACCCCTGCGGCAAATAATACATTATATGTTAATAAAAAAAAAAAGAAGTTGGATTTTTTCCTCTGAAGATTTCACTTTTGGTGTTTTTGCTTCAAAATGTTTCTCTGGCATAATCCAGGGGTTTTATATATAATTTATTTGACTCTACATTTCAGTTTGACTGCAACAGTTTCAATTTAATTAAGCGCCAGTTTAATTATTAGTATCATCCCCTTAGGTTTCCTGCTCAGCGGGAAGACTTCTTTCTCCTCTCTCTCTGCCTGCTGCTCTGCCTACTTGTGATCTCTCTCTGTCTGTCAAATAAAAAAAATAAAATCTTTAAAAAAAAAGATATAAACTGTGTGCAACCTGTGTGAGTTTCAAATCCACAGCTTGTCTAATCCACAGCCTCATCCAGTCCACAGCTTCATCCAGTCCACAGCCTGATCCAATACATGCCCAATCCAGTCCACAGCCTCGTTCAAGTATACAGCTTCACTGACACAGACTTTTCTGTGGCAGTCTGTGGCTCTTGGTTTGTTTTGGAGTATGAGTATGATATACTTAAGTCTCTGGTCACGTAGTTCTTCTTTCTGGGCCTCAGATGTACCATTTGATTCCAGGTGGAAATAGCTTTCTTCTTCTTCTTCTTTTTTTTTTTTTTTTTTAAAGATTTTTATTTATTTATTTGATAGACAGAGATCACAAGTAGGCAGAGAGGCAGGCAGAGAGAGGGGGGAAGCAGGCTCCGTGCTGAACAGAGAGCCCAATGTGGGGCTCGATCCCAGGACCCTGGGATCATGACCTGAGCTGAAGGCAGAGGCTTTAACCCCCTGAGCCACTCAGGTACCCCTGGAAATAGCTTTCTATGTAGCCATTTCAACCTTATATAAATCCTGCCTTCCTTTCTGAAGCAGCAAGCTTCTTTTTCTGAATTATAATCTATTCTTTGATAGTTGAATAGCTGTACATTCTTTCTCTCTTGGCAGAAATCATTCTGAGTTTTTTTTTTCTCTTCAAATTTCATTTTGTTTCCCAGTTTACAAGGTGTCATGACAAAGTATCATGATATCAGTTTTAAAAGTATCATTTGTATCCAGATTTCTCTATGCACCATGTCAAATTCATTTGTTCTTCAAGTTCTTCATGTTTTTCAAATTTATTTCTCTCTAAAAAGCCTATATTTTATCTTATCATTACAATTTCTCCTTTAAATCATAGCATAGTTTTCCGACATTTTGCTCAGTATAAACATTACATAAATTTTAAGCCCACTTTACAATATAATTGTATTAGCCCTGGGAGATGGTAGATTTTTGATCCTCCTTGGGAGTTGGAGGAAAGGAGCTTTAACCATGACACCTCACTGAGGATTTCTGAAATATGAAATCACAGGCAGAATTTTATCTTTCACAGTCACTACCACATTGTCAGAGATGGAAAGCTTACTAAAGCCCTGAGATAGGATGCATGGAGTTAAGTAACTTGGCAACTGCACAGAATTTTGCCTCTAGCAACTTGTATCTGTTACATAACCGTCTACTCACGAAACACACATCATCAAGAAAATGTTTCATGTTGTTGAGATATTATTGAATAAGCTCTGAAATATTTGTTGCTACCAATTACCAGTTTCTGTGTATTTTTAAAATAGCTTGATTGGTCAAAATATTATTTTGTCATTTATTATCCATTTACTCATTCCATTAAGAATTATTCATTGAGCAGTTACTGTATGTCAGATGTTGTTTTAGATACTGAGGATAAAATGGTGCATGAGAAAGGTGCACTCATTGCTCTCAGGGGGCTTGCAGACTGGCAGAACACAGTAGGTACGTAAGGAACAGTGTGATAAGAACTAGTAATCAGATAAGTCTTCCTGAGAAACACCAGACCAAGCTGGGCCTGAGAAACCAGTGTGCGTTGGCCAGAATAGAAGTGGAGGGGGCTGGGAGAAGGACAAGAATGGCATGTGAGACCGGAGGAGAGGATAGCATGGGTACAGCTCTGCTGGTCGGGGAGCAGGACACATTCAGGGAACCGGACGGTCGGGCTGGAATATAGAGTGTGAGGTGTAGGGTTGGAAGCAGGGGCTGATCGGTGGTAAGCCACGGGGAAGAGAGAGGATCGAATGATGAGGGCACATACGAATAATCCGATAAAAGATTCAAGGGTCTGGCCCAACATACTTTCCTGGAATGGATTTCTGTCATTTATCAGTACGTGCTCCAGGGTCCCTCTGCTGTCGACCATGGGCTGTTGCTCTTTGAGGAAGGTCCTCTTTCATCCGTCTCCCACGTCTCTGTTCTCCTTTCCACTTTCCTTGATTTCATGTTTGGGAAATGCCCTCTGCCTGTTGTGAACTCCCACAGCTCTGTGCACCTCCCTTAATAAGGCTTCACCCATAGATTTTCTTATGTTTATGGAATATCATGTATTGCAGGCAAGAGTTTGTCTTACTCATCTGTTGATCTCTGATAGCAAATTGTCCAAGAACGAATATGACATGTGTTTGGTTCATATTCATCTCCAGTGAATCCATTACAGTTTGGAAACATTCAAGCTCATGCAATCCAGATGTTGAACTTTGGGGATCTACTTCCTCTTCTCTGTTCTGAGTGTACTGACAGCATTGTTGGTCTACTGAGCACTAGCCTGGACATCACTCCTCTGACCTCAGGGGTAAGAACCCACACCAGAAGCAACTGTATCGTGGGGGTTGCAGGCTGCTCTTTTGTTATTGTAATAAAGCAGAAGAAAAAAACTTATGTAAAGTGTAGACAAGAGGACTAACAGAGAGCCCACTAGACATGATCTGTGGATTCCCAGATGGCTTTGGGAGGATTTGGAAGGAGATTAGAATTTTTGTGAAACAGGTGAGGGTTAAGCTAGAGAAATGTATTTGTAAGGCTGCCTTCATGTTCCAGTTTTCACCCCCAACCTGGATGCATGGTAAACATAAATTACCGACATTTTATTTCCTTCTTTTCCTCAAACATTCCTATTATAAACTTCTTCTGGGAGGGAGACCCTGGTGCTATAGGATTATTGCCCTTTGTGGTTGGGGAAGCACAGATACCCTCCCCGTGAGTAGGAGCTGGGGAGCCGTAGCGGTGTGACTTTGCAGGACCTCTCTCCAGCTCTCTGCTGCCCACTCTTGTTGGGGGCTGTTGGGGCAGGGCGCCGGCCTCTCCCGGGTGATCTGGGTTCTGGGGTCCCTGCAGTGAAGTTGCAGCTGTGTGAAGAGGTCAGCTGTCAGCCAGATTAACATCATCATCACTGAGGGAAGCACCAGCCCTTTTCCTGACCTGATGGTGAGCTGGAGTCCAGATCTTGCCCTTGGCCAATTTTAATTGTTTTAAATGCTTGGCTATAGTTAGTTTCCAACACAGTTTTCTGGGAGGCCAGACTTCTCTCTGTGAGGTCACCTGTGGGAGACAAGTTGTCCCTCTTCCCTTCTAAACATATGAAGTTAAAGGTGTGGAAAATATTTTATTGCCTTTTTATATATGATCTAGTTATTGTATTCTGCTTATATATTGCTTAGCTCTATAATAGGCACAACTGAGTTTTTAGCTTTTTTTTTTTAAAGATTTTATTTATTTATTTGTCAGACAGAGATCACAAGTATGCAGAGAGGCAGGCAGAGGGAGAGAGAGATTGGAAAGCAGGCTTCTCACTGAGCAGAGAGCCCGATGTGGGCCTTGATCCCAGGACTCTGGGATCATGACCTGAGTTGAAGGCAGAGGCTTTAACCTTTAAAGCTAAAGGAGCTCCTTTAAGCTTTTATTAAAAGGAAAAAACTTGTATTTTATATGACAAAGGTAATAACACTGTGTGGAAAAATTGAAAAAAGTCAGGTAACATGAAAGAAGAGGTTAAAACAGAAGTAGTATTTTTCCATACGTCTTTTTTCTTTCTAGAGAAAAGTGAACACATATACACTTGTATTTGCATACAGATACACATGCATACACATCTTAATTAAATTTTTGTTGATAGATTTGGACTTCAATAGTATCAGACATTTGAATACTGAGAGTTTATACAGGAATTTCATTCACACAGATGTGCATACATATGGGTAACTTTGGAGAATATTAAGAATGACTTATGGTTACATTATGAAATTAGATTGTTTATGGAGTTAATAGATTAAAATTGTTTATAATCCAGAATAAAGAGGGCCTACATAAATTGTAGAACAGTTTTGGTAACAGTGAACTAAATGTCAACAGAATTGTGATGTCCTCAGAGAATTCTATCAAGTGATAAACTTATTAACTAAGACATGGTATCTATTGATCTAGGAAGCCCATGCTATCTGAGAAGCAATCATGTGACAAGGGTCTCCATGAGATTAGGGCACAGATCATGCTGTTTGGTTCCTTGAGGTAATGCCTATTTTTTTCTATGTTGACTAAGTCTCTTTACTGCTGGGTTAGCATAGTTGTGAAGAGTCTCAAATAGAGGTTTTATTGTTCCATTTGGGAAGAAAACACTTGCCAGGCAGAAACACTGAGAGATAGCTTGTTGAGTTTTACTGTTAATGCTCCAAGGGTTATTGATTCCTTCCTGTGAGGCAAGAAATTTGAGGGGAGTTTGTGTTGGATATAATATATTATTTGATTATTTGATTTTAACCAGGTAAAATATAATGAATTTTAACTTTTTTCTTTTGCTCCATTGAGAGTTTTTTTTTTTTTTTTTTAAATGTAAGCCGCAGAAAAAATACTGCCTTATAGCTATCTAAAGAGAAAATTACATGGATGCAGAGAAGGAGTAATTTGTTGGGAGAAGATGAGGCGGTTCTTCCACATCATCAAAGCCCTGTTCTTGGATGGTAAAACTTCTTGGTGGCTGCCAAGCATATATGGAATATCATCAATGTGTAACATTTATTATTACTGACACTGCATGAGTTCTGAATAAAAGCATTGCCTTGAGAACTTGAAATCTAAATTAAACCACTTCCAAACACTGAAGAAATGATGACTTTTAGGAGTGCCAAAATGATTCAAGATGAGATGCCTCCAAAGAGCTCTAATGAACAGTTTTCAAAGTTGCCTTCAAGATAAAAGTTTGCAGAGAGTAAGTAAGATATTTGAGATAAAGTGTTCATTTTCTGACTAATTGACATCCGGTATGTGAATAACTTGTTTTATATGGAATGAATATGTAGAATTAAGTCAGGGCCCCATATAAGTTAATTTTAACATATTAATACTTTAAACTTCAGGAATAGGAAGGAAAAAAAATTGTTTATTTATTTGAGAGAGAGAAGAGCAAGGGGGGCAGGGGCAGAGGCAGAGGGAGAGAATCTCAAGCAGACTCCATGCTGACTGCAAAGCCTGATGAGAGGCCCAGGCCCCGGACCCCGAGATCATGACCAGAGCCAGAATCAACAGTTGGACACTCAACTGACTGAGCCACCCGGGCCCCTAAATTTTGGGCATTTTTATTATTATGCATCTCATACCTAACTGGGGATTTTATTTTATTAAAGATTTTATTTATTTATTTGTCAGAGAGAGAGGGAGAGAGAGCGAGCGGACAGAGTGGCAGACAGAGGCAGAGAGAGAAGCAGGCTCCCTGCCAAACAAGGAGCCCGATGTGGGACTCGATCCTGGGACGCTGGGATCATGACCTGAGGCGAGGGCAGCCGCTTGACCAACTGAGCCACCCAGGCATCCCCTAACTGGGGATTTTAAATACAAAACATTTGAAGGATGATTTAGTTCTTTTTGATCACTTGGAGTCACAAATGTCAATAGCAGGAATTGCTTTAGTATAGAAGCAATATGGTAAGAAACTACTGAAGTAGGTTTTTAAAATTTTTTTAATGTAAAAAGTTTTTTCATTTTAATTCTAGTACAGTGTTATATTAGTTTCAGGTGTACAATATAGTGATTCAACACTTCCATACATCACCTGGTGCTCATGGCGACAAAGGCATGCCTTCGTCCCGCCATCACCTGTTTCACC
The DNA here is from genome assembly GCF_022355385.1 of Mustela nigripes. Lineage (NCBI taxonomy): Eukaryota > Metazoa > Chordata > Mammalia > Carnivora > Mustelidae > Mustela > Mustela nigripes. Next base: position 34,222,806 of record NC_081568.1, read on the forward strand.
CATCCCCTCCCCCCACCTCCACTTTGGTAACCATCAGATTGTTCTCTATAATTAAAAGTCTCTTTCTTGGTTTGTCTGTCTCTCTTTCTTTCCTATTTTACTTTTGCTCATTTGTCTCTTAAAATCCACATATGAGTGAAATTGTATGGTATTTGTCATTCTCTGTCTTATTTCACTTAGCAGAATACTCTCTAGCTCCATTCATATCATTGTAAATGGCAATTTCTTTTAAGATTGAATAGTATTTCATTGTGCATGTGTGTGTGCATATGTGTATACATATACATGTATGCATACATATATATGTGTGTGTGTGTGTGTATATATCATATCTTCTTTATCCATTCTTCAGTCAGTGGGCACTTAGGCTGCTTCCATAATTTGCCTATTGTAAATAATGGTCCTGTAAACACTGGGGTGCATGTATCCGTTTGAATTAGTGTTTTATGTATTCTTTGGGTAAATACTGAATAGTGCAATTGCTGGATTGTAGGGTAGTTCTAATTTTAACTTTCTGAGGGACCTCCATATACTTTGCAGAGCATCTGCACCAGTTTGCATTCCCACCAACGGTATACAGGAGTTCTTTTTTCTCCACATCGTTACCAACATCTGTTGTTTCTTGTGGTGTTGATTTTAACCATTCTGACAGGTGTAAGGTAATATATCATTGTAGTTTTGATTTTCATTTCCCTGATGATGAGTGATGTTAAGCATCTTTTCATGGGTCTGTTGGCCATCTGGATGTTTTCTTTGGATTTATGTCTGTTCATGTCTCCTGACCTTTTTTAAAAAAAAAAAAATTATTTATTTATTTATTTATTTATTTATTTATTTATTTGACAGACAGAGATTACAAGTAGGCAGAGAGGCAGGCAGAGAAAGAGGGGGAAGCAGAGAGTCTGATACAGGGCTTGATCCCAGGACCCTGAGATCATGACCCGAGCTGAAGGCAGAGGCTTTAACCACTGAGCCACCCAGGTGCCCCTCTCCTGACCATTTTTTAATTGGATCATTTGTAGGGTGTTGAGTTTTTTTAAGATTAAAAAACACAAACAAACTCTTCCCCCCAAAGGGGCTCAAATTCATGACCCTGAGATCAAGAGTCACGTGCTTTAGTGACTGAGCCAGCCAGGCACCCCAAGTTTTAGAAGTTTTTTATGTATTTTGGATACTAACCCTTTATTTTATATACCATTTGTTAATACCTTTTCCTGTATGGTAGATTGCCGTTTAGTTTTATTGATTACATCCTTTGTATGGAACCACAAAAGACCCAAAATAGCCAAAACAATCTTGAAAAAGAAAAGCAAAACTGGAGTTATCACAATTCCAGACTTCAAGTTATATTTATCCATTGTCTTTTGAAGGGCATCTTGGTTCTTTCCACATTTTGGAGACTGTGGCCATTGCTGCTATGAACGTTGGGTTAAAGATGGCCCTTATTTTCACTACATCTGTATCTTTGGGGGAAATACCCAGTAGTGCAATTGCAGGGTCATAAAAAAGCTCTATTTTTAATTTCTTAAGGAATCTCCACACTGTTTTTCAAAGCGGGTGCACCAATTTGCATTCCCACCAACAGTTCAAGAGGGTTCCGCTTTCTCCACATCCTCTCCAACATTTGTTGTTTACTGTCTTGTTGATTTTGGCCATTCTGCCTGGTATGAGGTGGTATCTCAGTGTGGTTTTGATTTGAATCTCCCTGATGGCTTATGATGATGAACATTTTTCATGTGTCTGTCAGCCATTTGTCTATCTTCTTTAGAGAAATATCTGTACATGTCTTCTCCCAATTTTTTTTTTTAAAGATTTTACTTATTTATTTGATACACAGAGAGAGACACACAGCGAGAGAGAGAGAGAGAGAGAGAGAGAGAGCGCACAAGCAAGAAGAGTGGGAGAAGGACAAGCAGACTCTCCACTGCACAGGGAGCCCAATGTGGGGCTCGATCCCAGGACCCTGGGATCATGACCTGGGACAAAGGCAGACACTTAATGACTGAGCCATCCAGGCACCCCTTCTGCCCATTTTTTGATGTGATTATCTGTTTTGTGTGTGTTGAGTGTGAGGAGTTCTTTATTACAAAGCTCTAGTAATCAAAACAGTTTGGTACTGACACAAAAATTGACACATAGGTCAATGGAACAGAATCGAAAAAACAGAAAAACCCCCACAACTGTATGGTCAGTTAATCTTTAACAATGTAGAAAGACTATCCAATGGGAAAAGGACAGTTTTATCAATAAACGGTGTTGGAAAATGGGACAGCAACATGCAAGACTACTTTTTTACACCATACACAAAAGTAAATTCAAAACGGGTTGAAGATTTAAACGTGATACCTGAAACCATAAAAATCTTAGAAGAGAATACAGGCAGTAACCTCTTTGACATCAGCCACAGCAACTTTTTTCTAGATATGTCTTGTGAGGCAAGGGAAATAAAAGCAAAAATAAACTGTTGGGACTATAGTAGGTGGTATTAAAAAAAAATCCCTTCTAGAAAAATTAGAATTTATGGTTCCTTTTTTTTTTCCCTCTTGTCTTTCTTATCAATGTGATTTCTCACTATTGTCATGGTATAGTACTACTTATAAACTGCAGGGATTTTTGTTTGTTTGTTTTTGTTTGTTTGTTTTTTTCTGAAAGAACCTGAGAATAATTCTGCCTTTCTTGAAGAATAAAATGAATGGGTTTTTGGTATGTTTTGCCTGTTTGACGTCTTCCAAGTTCATAGGTGTGTTCTGGTCAACTAAAGAGTTAGAAACATGACACAAAAATAAATGATTGTTTTATTATTTGTCTTTTTGAAAAAGAACTTCTTTATGATTGCTTAGAAAATCTTAAAAAGATTCAGTGTCTACCATCTAACTGTTAAGGTTTTTGACCATTATCAGATAAATTCACAGAAAAAATGAGGATGTTATTTGAACTCTAAACTTATAATCTATTTCCAGTTTGTTGACATTGACACCCAGAAAGATAGATTATTTGGAATTTTTGCTAAGATGATCATATAAACAAACACAACTAAATGCTCTTAAATTTTAGGTTGTTTACATTGTACTCTGTAAATCGCTGTCCTTGTTGTCACTGTATAATGTTAGATATCACTGATACTTGCTTTATCTCTGGTGTCTGAATCATATCACAGTCAAATCTTTTATTTCTCCTTTTTACATGGTACAAATTCAGTTAAACAGGGTTGTATCCAAAAACTTTGTTTCTTATTTGTCTTTGAGCAAGTAGTTCTATTTAATTTTCTGCTTAGTAAAAATCTAATCTGATGAATTTATTCTGGGTCCTTGTGAAATAGGCGATTCTTAGGTGATGAAATTTGCTGACTGTTGCAATTCTGCCAATTTCAGTATGTCTTTCCTGCTGACATTCACTAAACCTCTGCCAGTAGGTCCTTTAAGTGTCAGTATCATTATCAGCTCATTTTGATGTCTTTACATTACAAATATTGTGCCTGTGAAGGTTAACAACTATTTCTGAACAATTTTGTCAGTGAGCATAGGGCTGTGGAAACCAATAGGAGGACAACTGTATTTTGAGAGGGCTTTGAGGTGGGAAGTCATTTGACCATAAGTGGCTGCCCCGTGGGGGCGGGGGTAGGGCAGTGATGGTGCAGCCACGGGTGATACACAATCCATTTATGCCCTTTTGACACTCCATCCCCTTTCTTTTCTGCTGTCTCTCAGAGGGTATTGTTATCCTGAATTTTGTGTTTCCCATTTCCTTAAGAATCATATAGTTCACCATATTTACTTTTGCATGATTTTGGATTTTGTTTAAATGGAGTTACACTTTTATAATTTGTTTTTGTCACTCAAACTATGTTTCTGAGATTCATTCATGATGACGTATGTAACCATAGTTTATTCATTTTTACTGCGATGTAGTATTGGATTCTGTGAACATACAGTATTTCTGTGAACATTTAGATTTATCTAAAATATAAAATTATTTCCTTCTTTTCACTCTTGAAAATCATGTAGATATGAGTATTCTTGTATATATCTTGTGATATGTATTAGTTTCACTAGGATGGTGTCTTTTAAACTATGGTTTGTGATCCATCATTGGAATCTGAGATCAATTCAGTGACTTGTGATTAGCATTAAAAAAAAATTCTTACACTAAACTAGACTAGATCGGAAAATGTCAGAGTGCATTCTACATCTAAGGGCTGAGGATTGTTTCATAAAACTTTTACTTCAGTGTGTATGAGTATATGTGTGTGTTATATATCCATGTGTTGAATTGTGACATAAAAATATTTTTATTGGGAGTCATAACCCTAAATTTTGAAACATGATAAGGAGTAAGATGAGTGGGACACAGACAGGTTCTTAACTTTATTTTGTCTTATTTTATTTTTAGGTTCTCAACTTCAACAGTTAACACCAAATTGTTTTCCAAAGTAGTACTACCAGTTTACACTGTTGTGATAGTCTGTGGGTGAAATAATAAATCCTAGTGGTTTAAATATTCAGTTCTCTGATTCTCTAATTATGGTTAAAGTTAAGCTTCTTTTTATCTTTCCCTGTCTCCTTCATGAACAACACTTTTTGCTTTCTTTATTTTTTATTTTTATTTTTTAAAAAGATTTTATTTATTTGAGAGAGAGAGAGAATGAGTTGGGAGAAGGTCAGAGGGAGAAGGAGAAGCAGACCCCCCCCCCCCCCCACTGAGCAGGAAGCTCAATGTGGGGCTTGATCACTTGAGCCAAAGGCAGACATTTAACTGACTGAACCACCCAGGCACCTCCACTCTTTGCTTCCTTTAAAGGATTACTTTCCAAAATAAGATTGCTTCCGAAGATTTCTTATTCATTTATAAGCTGATGCTTTTCACAGTGAAGTTTCTTAAGGAAACTTGATGGATTCCAGCTTGAAAATACTGCCAGTGTGGTAAAGGTTTTGCTAGATTTCTTGGTGACCTGGAGACTTAAGTTAAATTTAAATTAATCCTGAAGTAAGAATATATATGGGGGATCAAAATGAAAAATTTTTAGTTGAAATTTCTCTTATAAGTTTAAGATCATGTTTTGACACATTTACTTCCTGAGACATGTTTGATGTAGAAAGTGGTTTTTACTGAATTAGCAACTACACTTTTGACAGAATCTTTTTCTTCTTTGCAGTGTGAGTGGAGAAGTAGGTGCTGTTTTAATGTCATATAAATATGCCACTGTGGGTTATCTGTTGTTTTTCTGATTCTTTTTTCCCCCCAGCTTCACCGAGGTATGTTTGACATATATCATTGTGTAAGCTTAAGGTGCACAGTGTGATCACTTGATATATGCATGTATCATGAAATGTTAACTGCCACAAAGTTAGTTAACATCCTTCGTCTTGCATAATTACCATTTTGTTTTATTGTTATAGTGAGAACATTAAAGCTCTACTCCCACAATGACTTTAAAGTATACAGTACAGTGCTGTTAACTATAGTCACTATACTGTGCTTTAAATCCCGGGAAGTTACTCATTTTGTAAGTGAAAGTTTGTACCCTTTGACCTATGTCTCATTTCTCTTACCACACAGCCCCTGGCAAGCACCATTCTATTCTTTGTTTCTAAGTGTTGTGTTTATATATGTATATGTGTGTGTGTGTATATATATGTATATACATATATATGAATCGTATGGTATTTGTCTTTCTTTGACTTTTTTCACCTAGCATAATGTCCACAGGGTCCATCCATATTGTTGCAAATGGCAAGATTTCCTTTTTTTCGTGGCTGAGTAATATTTCATTGTATATACACACACACATATGTGTATATATCACATTTTCTTTATTAATTCATCCATAAATGGACACTTAGGTTCCTTCCATATCTTGCCTATTTTTAGTCTCTTGTAGGTAGCATATAGTTAGGTCTTTTTTTTTTTTTAATCCAATCAGCTATTTCATGCCTTTTAATTGGAGACTATATTCCATTTACATTTAAAGTAATTATTGATAGGCGAGGATTTACATTGCCATTTTATTAACTGTTTCCCGGCCATTTTATAGTTTCTTTTTTTTATTTTTTTCTCCTACTGTTCTTTAGGAATTGAAGATTTTCTATATTATTATGCTTAGATTTCCTTCTTTTTACCTCATGCATATCTACTATAGGTTTTATTTTGTGGTACCCTCAGGCTCACTTGAAATATCTTGTTGATATGACTGTCAGTTTTAAACTGATAACAACTTCAGTTTGATCACATGCAAAAACTCCACCTTTTTGGGTGAATGGGTGTGGGAGATACAGGCTTTTAATTATGGAATGAATAAGTCACAAGGATGAAAGGTACAGCATAAGGAATATAGTTAATGATATTGTAATAGTGTTGTATGGTGACAGATGGTAGCTTCGCTTATGGTGAGCATAGCATAACACACAGAGTTTTCAAATAGCTATTTTGTACACCTGAAACTAATATAGCTTTCTGTGTCAAGTATATTCCAACCCCACCAAACCCAAAACCCTACTTTTTTAATCCTGCCTTTTATAGTTTTTGATGCCCAGTTTACCTCATTTTATTCCATGTATTTATTAACAAATTATTATAGCTATAGTTATTTTTACTTAATTTTTTAAAAAATTTTATTTCAATTCAGTTAATTAAGATACAGAGTTTATTAGTTTCAGAGGTAGAGTTCAGTGATTCATCAGTTGCACATAACACTCAGTGCTCATTCCGTCACATGCCCTCCTTAATGTCTGCCACCCAGTTATCCCACCCCACCTCCACCTTCCCTTCAGCAGCCTTCACTTTGTTTCTGTAGCCAAGAGTCTCTTACGCTGTGTCTCCCTCTATGATTTCATCTTACTTTATTTTTCTCTCCTTTCCTCTATGATCCTCTGCTTTGTTTCTTAAATTCCATTAATAAGTGAAATCATATAATAATTGTTTTTCCCTGGTTGACTTATTTTTCTTAGCATAATACCATCTAGTTCCATCCACATCATTGCAAATGGTAAGATTTCATTTTTTGATGGCCGAGTGATATTCCATTGTATATACATACCATATCTTCTTTATCCATCCATCTATTGATGGACATCTGGACTCTTTCCACAGTTTGGCTATTGTGGACATTGATGCTATGAACATTAGGGTGCAGGTGCTCCTTTGGATTGCTACATTTTTGTATCCTTTAGATTATACCTAGTAGTGCAATTTTGGGGTCATAGGGTAGCTCTATTTTTAACTTTTTGAGGAACCTCCATACTGCTTTCCAGAGTGGCTGCATCAGCTTGTATTCCTGCCAAGAGTTTAAGAGGGTTCCCCTTTATCCACATCCTTGCCAATATTTCCATTTTCTGGCTTATTAATTTTAGCTGTTCTGACTGATATGGGGTGGTATCTCATGGTGGTTTTGACCTGTAGTTCCCTAATGCCTCGTGATGTGGAACATTTTTTCATGTATTTCTTGGCCATTTGTCTTTTTTTGAGAAATGTCTGTTCATGTCTTCTGCCCATATTTTGACTGGAATATTTGTTTTTTGGTGTTGAATTTGATAAGTTCTTTATAGATTTTGGATACTAGCCCATTATCTGATAAGACGTTTGCAGATGCCTTCTCCCATTCTGTAGGTTGTCTTTTGGTTTTGTTGACTGTTTCCTTTTCTGTGCAGAAGCTTTTGATCTTGATGAAGTCCCAGTAGTTCATTTTTGCTTCTGTTTCCCTTGCCTTTGGAGATGTGTCTAGCAAGAAGTTGCTGTGGATGAGGTCACAGAGGTTGTTGCCTGTGTTCTCCTTAAGGACTTTGATGGTTTGCTGTTTCACATTTATGTCTTTCATCCATTTTGAGTTTATTTTTGTGTGTAGAGTAAAGAAATGGTCCAGTTTCATTCTTCTGCATGTGGCTGTCCAATTTTCCCAACACCATTTATTGAAGAGACACTCCTTTTTTTTTTTAAGATTTTATTTATTTATTGAACAGAGAGAGAGAGAGATCGCAAGTAGGCAGAGAGGCAGGCAGAGAGAGAGGGGGGAAGCAGGTTTCCTGCTGAGCAGAGATCCCGATGTGGGGCTTGATCCCAGGACCCTGGGATCATGACCTGAGCCAAAGGCAGAGGCTTAACTCACTGAGCCACCCAGGTGCCCCAAGGCTCTCCTATTTTTATTGGACGTTCTGTCCTGCTTTGTCGAAGGTTAGTTGGCAGAGTTGAGGGTCCATTTCTGGGTTCTCTATTCTGTTCCATTGAGCTATGTGTCTTTTTGTGCTAGTGCCATACTGTCTTGATGATTATAGCTTTGTAATAGAGCTTCAAGTTTGGAAATGGGATGCTACCAGCTTTGATTTTCTTTTTCAATATTCTTCTGGCTGTTCAGGGTCTTTTCTGGTCCCATACATGTTTTAGGATTATTTGTTCCAGCTCTGTGAAAAATGTTGATGGTATTTTGATAAGCTTTGCCTTGAAGGTATAGGTTGCTTTGGGTACCACAGCATAGTACCAAATTTTAACAACATTTGTTCTTCCAGTCCATGAGCATGGAATGCTTTTCCATTTCTTTGTGTCTTCTTCAACTTCTTTCATGAGTGTTCAGTAGTTTTCAGAGTACAGATCTTTTACCTCTTGCTGTAGTTATTTTTAATACAGCTGTCCTTCAGCCTTCATACTAGAGTTAAGGGGTCAGTACAGCACTGTATCACAGTATTAGTGTATTCTGAATTTGATGGTATACTTAGCTTAATGAGTATGTTGTATATTTTCATATTTTCATGTTACTTCTAGTGTTCTTTTGTTTCAGCTTGAAGAACAAAGTCCTTTTAGCATTTCTTTTGAGGCAGGTCTAGTGGTGATGAACTCCATCAGCTTTTGTTTGTTTGAGTAAGTCTTTATCTTGCTTTCATTTCTGAACAACAGCTTTGTTGGGTAAAGTATTCTTGGCTGGCAGTATTTTCTTTCAACATCTTGAATATATACTTCTATATTTTCCTGGCCTGCAAGATATCTGCTGAGAAATCCACCAATGATCTTTCGGGGGCTCCCTTGTATGAAAGGATTGTTTTCCTCTTGTTTCTTTTAAAATTCTCTTCTTGTTATTGATATTAGACACTTTTAAAATAATGTGTCTTAGAGAAGGTCATTTTTTGGGTGTGATTTTATTTATTTATTTGATAGAGACACAGTGAGAGAGGGAACACAAGCAGGGGGAGTGGGAAATGGAGAAGCAGGCTTCCTGCTGGAAGCCTGATGCAGGGCTAGATCCTAGGACCCTGGGATTATGACCTGAGCTGAAGGTAGATGCTTAATGACTGAGCCACCCAGGCACCCCAAGAAGATCATTTTGGATTGAAATTGTGGGATTACTGTTAGTTTACTGAACTTGGATGTCTAAATCCCTCCCCAGATTTGGGAAGGTCTCAGCTATTATTTCTTTAAATAACCTTTTCACTCCTTTCTCCTGGTCTTTCTTTTCTGGGACTTAAATGATCTGTAGATTGCTTCTCTCTCTCTCTCTCTTTTTTAAGGATATGTATTTTTTTTTAATTTTTTCAATTTATTTATTTTCAGAAAAACAGAGATTGCTTCTCTTAATGGTGTTGCATTAAGTCTTGCTTATCTATGTTCTTTTATCGCTCTCTGAACATCTTTAGAACAATTCTTTTGTAATTTTTGTTAGACAGTTCACCTATCTCCATTTCTTTGGGTTCAGTTATTGGAAGTTTACTGTGTTCTTTTGTTGTTGTCATGTTTCCCCAATACTTTGTGATTCTTATGGCCCTGTGTAGATGTCTGTGCATTTGAAGAAGCAGTGATCTCTCCCAGACTTTATGAACTGACTTCAGTAAGGAGAGACTTGCACCTGTTGGGGAGCACAGTGAAGTGTGCTGTGATTACGGGTCTAGTGGTACAGGGCATGAAGTGCAGGAGTGTGGGATGGTTCTAGCGTGAGAGGGTGTGGTGTCTTATTGCCCAGGCTGCTGAGGTCCTTAGCATCAACAATGGTATGTTTCTTGGTGAGTACTGAGGTCTTCAGTGGTTGCAAAGTCTGTTGAGATCCTCAGTAGCACTTCCAGGTTCAGGGGCTAGATACAAGGGCAGGTACTGGTGATGGTCAGAGCGATGGTGTACACCTGGTTGGCTGCAGGTACCAGCGCAGGCTCCTGTGTAGTGGCAAGGGCTGGCTGCAGACACATACATAATGCGGGGGGTGAGGGGTGGTTCAGGACCAGCAGTGAGGACCAAGGCCAACTGAGGCATGTTAGCCGTTGTAGTGGATGTCCTGGCTATTGTCATGCATTCTTGTGGCTGCAGATCTCCCCTAGGGCACATGAATGGCAGGGGAGGCTGATGATGGGAGTTGGGCTGGTGAGGTGCTGTGCACAGCTGCGGGGGCTAATTGCAAACAAGCTCGGTGGTGCAGGCTGGTGACAGGAGACAGGGCTGTAAGGGCCTTGGCTGTGAGTGTGCCCTTCTGTGGCTGTAGAGTCTCACCGTGGGCACACGCAGTGGAAGCTGGTGAGGGAGATTAGGCCAGTGGTGTGTTAGTACTCAGCGGAGGGGCTAGCCCCAAGTGCACACATGGCAGTGGGAGGTCAGCCTCAAGGCTCCAGTCTGGCTTTTTGCACTCACGCAGCTGCAGAGGCCTGGGCTGGTGCTGGTGTGCGTTCCAGGCTCCAGCACGGGGAGGAGAGCATGAGCGTGAAGGGACTCAGGTGGCTGGTGTCTGCGAATGTGAATGCCACGGGGTGAACGTTAATGTAGTGGCCACATCTGCTGGGATCCTCTGCAGAGAAGGACGCTGGGAATCACGGCTGTTCCTGCTGCAGGCCTCATACCGGTGGCCCTGCTCTTCTTCCTTGATCCTGGATGTCTCCATTCTTCTCGGCTTTGCTGGCCGCTGGGTAGGGTAAAACTGAAGTGGGTCCTTTGTAGGGTGTCCCGAAAGGCTGGATAGCTGGTCATTTACTCCTCTTTCCGTTCCCCAGCCAGGAGAACGCTTTCCAGCTGGAGAGTTTCCTTTTGCACTAAGCAGGGCTGGCCCAAGGGATGGGATGGTGCAGGCAAAATGAAGCTATTCTTCCTTCCCTTTCTGCGTGGGGAGTCTCAGGCTTTTTGTTCTACTCTGTTGCTGAAGTTTCTTAAGTGGATTCCAGAGCTCTTCTGAAGCTGTTCTTGTTCACTGATAGCTGTCTAATGGTTGATCTCTGGGGGTCATAGGGGTGGGGACTCCTATGGGGCCATCTTTGTGGTTGCTCCTTTCTGATGCTTGCCTATGCCAGATTAGAGATGCCTTACAAGAGCAGCTGAAGGGGGTGTCCTCAGCGCAGTCTCAGTTTGCAGAGATGTCACACCCCACATTGTTACTCAGACCGTTCTAGCCTCTAAGAGTGGTGGTTCTATGAGAAATTCTAGAGTAATGTTCTTTAACTGGGGAGCTCAGAGTTTATCTGCTCCAGAATAAAATCAACTCGGTTTATACCTCCCCAAATCAAAGCCAGTTAGGAACATTACTCCTGGTCTTTGATTATGTCTCATTAGACCTTAATTGCTAGAATTCCCTCATGGATGCTCCATCTCTTGAAAGGAGGAGAGAGAGACAGGGAGAGAGGTAGTCCTTCTTATACAAAATGACTTTAAAGTCTGGATTATATGCGTAGATATATGTGTGTGTCTGTGTGTGTGTGTCTGTGTGCGCGCGTGTGTATATATATATATATATATATGGGGTAGGGGAAGAAGGGAGAGATAGACAGGGACAAAGAGAGACAAGGGAGGGATAAGACAGACACAGAGAGGACAGAGAGACACTAAATATAGTCTCTCTACATATACGTTATATATATAGTCTCTCTTTCTCTCTGTGTATATAGATAGAGAGATACTTTATCTACAGCCTTCAGTCATCACCTTTATTTTGTTGTAATCTGTCCCATCATCTTAAAATAGCCTCGTGGGGGCGCCTGGGTGGCTCAGTGGGTTACGCAGCTGCCTTCGGCTCAGGTCATGATCTCAGGGTCCTGGGATCGAGTTCCGCATCGGGCTCTCTGCTTGGCAGGGAGCCTGCTTCCCTTCCTCTCTCTCTGCCTGCCTCTCTGCTTACTTGTGATCTCTCTCTGTCAAATAAATACATAAAAATCTTAAAAAAAAAATAGCCTCGTGAATTTCTGTAAAAATTTTCAGCATTTATTTTATAAAATACCAGCATTTTAATAAACGTTCCTCATGTGGTGTCAGGAGTCATTTTTCTTACCCGAAAAATACAATGCTAGTAAACGAGGGAATCACATCTTAGATGTGGTCGGGATTCTCTAGACCACCGCATCTCATGTGCAGTAGTCCAAGAGTTTGGGGACATTAGTTCAAGTTGATTTCTTACTTTTGAAGTGCGGACATAAGAAGCAGATTTTAAATTAAGAAAACATTTACTGTAAATACAGAAATAAAGGGATGAGAACACTCCAGGCAGCTACCGTGGCTCTTCACCTGGGCCCTCTTGGGAAACACAGGAAAAAGAAAAATGAGAGATCAGGGCAGAGCCTGGACACAGCCCTAGGCTAGGATTTGCTAGTAAGTAAACAGCTTCTGACCTGAACTTGAAATTCTAGCATCTGTCTCTCAGAAAGAGGCAAAAATATTAGAGTTCTGTAGCATTTCCTTAGAGTTTACCTAAATAGCCAGGTCTGCCCAGGACCTCTTCATAAGTCGGTGGTCTGCCTTCCCACAGCTTGCCCACCTGGCACCTTCCTTTTCCTCTTTGTGTCTCACTTCAGATAATACTTCCTCCTTGAGTTGTCCCCTGATACCTGAGGAGATGCTCTGTTGCCCTTCTCCTAGACTCCCAGTTCATGTTCTACATCTAATTATTGAATGAATTCTTTTCACAGTGTTTTGCAGGACTCTATTTCCTTGAGTTTCTCTTCAAAACAAAGCAAACAAATAAACAAAAATCCCAAATCTGTCTTATGGTATAATAATTTTGGGAAACTCTGTACTCTAGACTTCTTTCATATATTTATTATATACATTTGAATACTAATGATCCCAAGAGGTATTTCAGGAAAGAAACTTTTAATTTGATTTTTCTTTTTTATTTAAAAAATAAACTGTCTTGTTACCTTTCCAAAAAAAAAAAAAAAAAAGAAAAGAAACTTGTTTTTACTGAAGGGTTCCAGAATTGATTGACCATGAAACATCTCTTTTGAAAAACATCTGTCTTATTTCTCTGGAACAGGGTTGCGAAATGCTGTTTTATTTGGTTGTGATTTATTTTCTTTGCACAGACTCTCTACTGGACCATAATTTATTGGTATTGTCAATCCTTGCTATAGTGCTTGGCACATAGTAGGTCCTTAATGAAATTATTTGTTAATAAAAACATGGGAGAGAAGAAGGTAATGACTCCCTTGTTTGAAGTTTGGGAAACTAATAGTTATTGTTGCATTACAAACCACCCAAAATTCAGTGGCATTAAAGAAAAAATTTTTTAAAATTTTAATATTCATGGTTTTTGTGGATTTGGAATTCAGAAAGAGCATGATGATGAAAACTCCCCTTTGCTTCACAATGTCTGGGAACTTGGTGGGATGATCCAAACGGCAGGGGGTTCCTAAAACGGCTGGGGGCTGGTGGAAGGTCAGGGCTGGAAGACCCAGTTCATAAATGGCCTCTTCACTCACAAGAGTGGCCAGAGCACTCTACATGTGACCTCAAGCATGGCCATTGGAGCATCATCGAACTTTTGGCCTCATGGCCCCAGGCTCCAAGAGCACGTGCTTCCAGAAACCAAGGCAGAACTGTCAGTTTTTTTTATGACCCAACCTCAGAAATCTCAGCTATGTCAAAGAATCTATAGCCATGCTTCACAGTGGCACAGCAGCTGTGAGGATAGTGTTGCCACTAATTGAGGTAAGGGGTTCAGGAGGAAAGAGTTTGTTGTGTAGGAGGGTGCGGTAAAAGAATGGGTTTGAGTGTGAGGTGATGTGAGCATCCTGGTCGGGATGTTCCTGGGCAGTTACGAGAGTGTATCTGGAGCCCAGGAGAGAAGTGGGAGTTGAAAATAAGGGTTAGGGTTGACATCTTGTAGGTTGATGCTGCAAGCACAAATGTCATTCTCTAGGGCAAACTGGTAGAGAAGGGAGAAGAGAAGCTGGGACATAGACATGGTGTTACGGACTGATCATGTCCCCTGTCACGTTGACATGCTGTTTGCCTAACGACTAACACGATGGTGTTAAGAGGTGAGGCCTTTGGGAGGTGATTGGGTCACGAGCTGGAGCCTTCGTGATTGGGATATAAGAGAGACCCTAGAGAGCTCTCATGTCCTCTTTCTGCCGTGGGAGGATCCAACCAGCTGGTCGCTTGCAGCCTGGAAGAGGGTCCTCACTGGAACCCCTTGATCTCCTTGGACTTCTAGCTTCTCGAACCGTAAGAAATAGATTTCTCTTGTTATAAGCCATGCAGTCTGTGGTACACTGTTAGCTAGCTGCCCGAACTGACTAGGACACCTGGGTAATGGCAGCAGGGAAGGGGAACCCCGAGGGAAGTAAGCGAGGAAGGGAGCTGAGGGGCTGCAGCCGTGATGGAGGGGTAGGGCGGCGTGGTCCTGCCCACAGAAGACCGTTCCCAGGGCAGGAGGGTCAACAGTGTCACAGCCCCAACCAAGTCAAGTAAGGAGGCCCGAGAGGTGTCTCTCCGGATGTAGCAATTCAAGAATTGTTGGCTAGGGAAAAGTCTCCATGAAGAGACTTGGGTGCCCGAGGTGGTGGCAGGGGACGGTTGTTGAGTTGTTGGGGTGGGGGCTGGCGGCAGGAAGCCGGAGTGCAGGGTACTGAGGGGAGAGCTCTGCTTTCGCAGCTGGGCTGCGTTCAGGTGGTGAGAGGTCGCCTTCCCCTCCCCACAAAAGCTTGTCCCTGTGATTGGGAGTCCCGTGACACCTCATTCACAATTGTTAGAAATGTGTAAAAGTCATTGGATGGAGAAAGCTTTTAGGAGCACGAGGCAGCCAGGGTGGATCACATAACAGCACAAACATGTGACACGTCCCTAGATAAGCCTGAAGCCACAGCCGGTTAACAGCTCTGGAATCTGCCAGGGAGTAGCCGGTGCGAGGAGCAAATCCACTTCCTCTGTTTTGGCATCTGCTGGCTGCTGGGAAGGGCAGTTTGCCAAGGCAGTTTTCCTGAAGGGTTAAGAGTCGTGTGGGCTTAGGATAAAGATATGTCTCCATATGAGGAGTGAATAAGGAATGTTGGGACAAGGAAGTGTTATGTCATCTTACACATTCTACTAGTCCTCCTGACATTTCCCTTTCGGGAAAAGGCAAAGGCAAGCTTACGGGAAGAAACCGTTCTGATGTTCGATTGCTTTGGTTCTGTGGGACTTGAGTATGGCATTGGAAAGAGTTTCTTACAGTTGATAAAATATGATTAAATGAATTAATATACCTGAAGGTCTTAGTGCCTGTTCTAAGAACCAACACCATTTAAGTGTAAAGCATTATAATTAATATTTTAATATTATGATACAGCTTTAAATACAGAATTGTTGTTTGAGTGGAAGGAAATTGTTCTCTTTTCTCTTATATTTTATAGATAAGAGAAACTTTATATTTTGGACCTTTTCAAGAAACATTATAAAGATAGGAGTAAAATCTCTTTAGCCCCAAGTAAAACCATTACCAGAAAACAGAGTGATAGCGATCCCTGTGGCCAAATAGACAACTGAGGGATATAGTTTTCCTAAGTGCAGTTCTTTGTGGCTGGTGGGCTTTGATTCCAATGACTTGTTTTTGACTCTGAATATCCAGCTTGAGAGGGCATCCTTTTGGGAAAAGCAGTGCGCTCGAGTGATAAAATGTATGGGTGTAAGGTGATCCGACTTGAAGGCCTCCTGAAAATTAGGAGTCCCATTGTGCACCTCCTGTCTCTTTTGCTGTCTCAGAGAGAGAGAGAGAATGCTAGCAAGTCCAGGTCAGAAGCTGTTTACTTACTAGCAAATCCTAGCCTAGGGCTGTGTCCAGGCTCTGCCCTGATCTCTCATTTTTCTTTTTCCTGTGTTTCCCAAGAGGGGCCAGGTGAGGAGTCACACAGCCAGCTGGGGAGGTCTAGAGAGGGATCTATGGGGATTATTCTATTCCTTTATTCCTATTCTGAAAATAAAATCTTGTCTACCAAAATCATCTTAGGCTTGCACTTTTGAAAGCAGGATTCCAGTGTGATGTGATGCCCATGCAAGTTTGATATAAATCCACACCCAGCTGTGGACTGGAAAGCAGGGGAGAAGTAAAAGATGTGGTTTCTGAATTTTAAGAGGTGAACTATATATTTCAGATAGGAATGAAATCTATCTTTATAACTATATGAAATAAATTTGCTTATTTTGAAATATAGGTTTTCTGATTAGAAAACTAGTGGGACCCTTTTTGCAAGTTTATAAGGATGTTTAAGGAAGGTGGTATTGGCTAGGGTAGAGGAAATGTGATGAATTATAGACAAAAACTTGTTCTAAATTTTTTCCCATTGGTTAGAAATAGAATTTCAAAGTCTTTCAGACAGAAGTAATTGGGGGAAAATTGAAAAGGAGAATAGATATGGTTAGTTATTCTATGAGTGTGATCACTGGGCTTTTCCAGCACTTTTCTGAGTTGAGGATCAGGTTGAAAGGGGTCACCTATTATTATGAGAAAGGATGCCATGGCCTGACAGATAGAAGGATTTGAGCTTCTGGAGAACGAGTAGGGTGGTCTCTGATGCTTAAGTAGAGGGGATTTAATTTAATCACAAGGGTAAGCAGAGTGTGTTGCACACAGCAGCTGTTCTGTGTTTATTGTTCATAATGCAACTCATATCCGAATTTGTGAGGGTTTCATGGATCTTCAGCTTTCATGGATCTCCTGGAATGTCCGCCCCCCCCCCCCCCATAGTGTGCTCTGATATTCAGCTGGGTCTTGGATCTTTGGACTACACATGCATGCTTGAAAACCTCCTGGAAGTTAAAATGCTATGCCCAAATTGGGAAAATTTCATAAATATGTCTTTTTCTTTTAGTGTTTAGGATAGTAAAATCTGTGACAGGATTCTTTTTTGGCCTTACATATTAGTTTAGGTGATATGTCTGTTAATATTGGTCCTCAGTAATTTTCATAAGTCTAGGGTTCCTTACCCTCTATAAAGTTATATCTAAAGTCAGCTGTTCCTAAACCAAATTTTGTGGGATATGGAATAGAACTAGTTTCTATAGAATTCTTGTGTCTCTGGAACTCCCATCCTTGTTGTTCTAGAGACAAGAGCTTGTATCTTTAGGAAACGAGGCAATTTCTGACCACCTATTGTTGGTGGTCAGAAAGCATTAGTAGTAAACCCATCTGCTCAAGTCAGCTTTTGCTTGATTGATGTCTGTGGCAAGATCAGACGGAATACCAGATTATTTTTGAATTTTTCTAATTACTTTTTTGGTTATCCAGACCAATGGAGATGCACCAAGAGATCAAGGACTGTTATGAGGGGAAATAAACTCTCCCTTTTACATACACATTCACACAAATGTGTATTTACATATAAATTTGGAATTTCAGTGACTCAAAGATGACAATAATGGACCATACAGGACTTCACATCTAAAACATTCATCTGAATTAGTTATCACTAATGGCAAGTACTCTATAGGGGCAGAAGATTGTTTGGTGATCTGTGTGAGATAATTTTCATTGTCATGGTGAATCATACACAAGATAGTGACACAAGATACTGTAGTTAATTAATAATCTAATGTCCAAGACATAGTGACTAGCCGGAGGTGGCTACTGAGAAATTGATACGTGTAAGTGCAAATGAGGAACTGAATTTTAAATTTTATTTAGTTTTAATTATTTTAAATTTAAATTTGGAAACTGATATGTCATTACATTAAACATTTTTATGGATGTTTGTAACAACTTGGGTATGTCATTTACTTTTTTCTTTTTTTTTTTAAACTGGGAGAGTAACTTTGTTTTCTTCAGGGGTGTGGGCAGATGTCTAGTCTCAGAACTTAAGGAATTGTTTCTTGGTGCCCATGGCCTTCATGTCTTCACGAGCATGTTGAAATGCACAGTCTTGCTCACAGGCAGGCACTTGCCCACTGTGACAGCGTTGCCCATCTAAGACATCCCTGAAGCATGGGGACAGGCACAGACATGTTCTTGTGTTTCTCAAAGTGGTTGTACTTTTGGAGGTAGTGGAGGTAGTCTGAGAGGATGACAGTGGCCCCCTGCATCTTCATCTTGGTCACCACACCAGACAAAATCCATCTTTTGATGGAGACATCAGTAGTAAGTATATTGACATTCCCTGTCAATATAGGTGCCCTCAATGGCCTCCTTGGGCATCTTGAAGCCCAGTCTGCTGTTTTTGTAGTATCATGGGAGCTTTTCCTTGCCAGTTTCTCCAAGCAGGACCCTCTTTTTATTTTGAAAGATGGTTGGCTACTTTTGGTAGCACACTCAGTCTGAAAGTCCGCCGTCTTCCTGGCTGCCTGAAAAGGCTGTCGATTTACTTTTTAATTGTATGTTCTATAGAGTCTAAATATAGAGTAATTATTTCCTATGAAAATGTAGTGTCTGACTTGAGATGTGTTATATATGTAAAATATGCATGGATTTTGGAACAATATAAAAAAGAATGTCTCAGTAATTCTTTTACATTGAAAGGATAATATTTTACATATATTGAATATATTATTTTATTTAATTTCATCTGTTTCTTTTAAAGGTTTGTAATGTCATTACTGATAAATTTAAAATTACCCATGTGGTTCACATTATATTATTATTAGATAGATTTGGAATAGGCAATACATGGTACAGTATTTTAAAGTGAAAAAAAATTCAATAAAAGCATGGGGGATTATCAGAACATAACTAGAACTTTCAGGTACTTAAAGGAGAAACAACATTTTAGATGGAGGGAGTGATATTTGCAAAGGGCTCAGGTGGGAGTGTGTGTGAGGTAGTCTGAGAGCAAAGTATGACCATGGACTTGATTCAAAATGGTGGGGAATTCAGTTATAGAGATAAATCCTGATAAGGCCTATTGTGCAGGGTGCTGAATGTCAGGCTAAGGAACTTGGATCTTATTCTATGGGCAATTAGAGAGTAACTGGAAGTTTTTGAGAAAAGAGGATATTTTATGGAGGTCAATTTTGTTTTACTTGAATGGAGAAATATGGGAGAAGCGATCAGTTATGATACTACTATGATAATATTCATGGTATAGGAATGCCTTATTTCAGTTGGTGGTTGTATTAGAAATAAAACCAATAATAATAATGAAAATAGTAATAGATAATATTTATTAATTGAATCTTGTGTCAAGAATTGTGTTAAATATTTTTACATGCGTTATGTAGCTCTCAATGCTTCTCTGAGTAGGTATTATTGTCCCCATTTTATAGATGGGGAAACTGAAAAAGTGAAGTTAAGCATCTTTTTTTAAAAAAATATTTTATTTATTTATTTGACAGAGAAACAGCGAGAGAGGGAACACAAGTAGGGGGAGTGGGAGAGGGAGTAGCAGTCTCCCTGTTGAGCAGGGAGCCTGATGTGGGGCTTGATCCCAGGACCCTGGAATCATGACCTGAGCCAAAGGCAGATGCTTAACGAACTGGGCCACCGGGGTGCCCCCAAGTTAAGCATCTTGATGAGAGGAACATCTTGATGAATCATAGAGGTTTTGGAAATCCATTTGGTTGTGCCACTAGTGAATATCCTTTTCTCTTTTTGGAATACCAGGAGATGGAGGTTGTTATTTTACACGATTGATGAGAGAAACCTTCTCTAATAAAGTGAGAGTTGAGTAGATACCTGAAGGAAAGGAGAGAACAAGGCTTACGGCTTTCTGGAAGGAGAGTGCTCCAGACAAGAAGAACATCAGGTATATGAGCATAAAGTAGCAGCCTGCTTGATGTGCTCCAGGAACAGCAAAAAGACTCAGTCCAAGATTGACTGGGCAAGAGCCATGTGGGGAAAAAAGCTCGGATTGCAGGAATGCCAGACCATGCAGCATCTTGAAACTTTTTATAATGTTGGATTTTGCTTTGAGTGAGATGGAAAGATATTGAAGGATTTTTTAATAGATTTTATTTATTTATTTGAAAGAGAGAGAAAGAGCATGAGCAGGGAGCAGGGGAAGAGGGAGAGGGAGAAGCAGACTTCCTATGGGGCTTGATCTCAGACCTCTGAAATCATGACCTGAGCTCAAGGTAGACGCTTAACCAACTGAGCCACCCAAGTGCCCTAGTATTAGAGGAATTTTAATAGAAAATTGACTTAATCCGACTCATATTTTAAAAAGAGCACTCTGGCTAGTATTTGAGATTTGATTTTATGGGACAGAGATGAAAGCCAGTTAGAAGGATATAGCAGTAATCCAGGAGAGAGATGATGCTGGCTAGGACCAGCACGATCGAGGTAGAGGTGATAAGTGTTTGCATTCCGAAAATTAAAACCGACGGGATTTTCTGATGTATTGAACATGGGTTATAAGAGAAAGAAAGGAGTCTAGGAAGACTTTAAGATTTTTGGCTTGAACAACTGGAAAAATGAATTTGCAATTTACTGATGAAATAGGTAAGAATATGTTCAGAACAGATTTGGGGGGAGGTAAAAAATCAGGAGTTGTCTGGCGTCTTTAAAGATTCCTGTTAGGCAATTGTGGCAATATGTCAGGCAGACAGCAGACTATTTAAGTCTGCAGTTCGGGGCACATATTTAGGCTGGAAATATAATTTTGGTGGCATTAGTAATACAGCTGGTGTATAAAAAAGAAACTGGATTAGATCGTTAGGACATGAGCACAGGCAGAAAAAAAATCTGAGGTTTGATTCCTGGCATGCTCTAACATCTAGTATGTGCAGGTTGGGGAGATGAGAAATCAGCGAAGAGACAAAAGGTGTTGCCAGTGAGGTAGGAGGAAATCCCCCAAATGTGGTGTCTTGGGAGACCCGTGAAAAGTGTTTTAAGGAGGAGAGTGTGATCAAGGATTTCAGATTCAGATATTGCTGTTAGGTCAGATGAGATGACTTGGGAAATACCCATTTGCTTTAGCAACCTGGAAGTCACTAGTGACTTTGACAAGAGTTATTTCTTGGGAGTGTTGGGGAAGAAATTCAGAAGGGAGATAAGGAAGATAGTGAGTGTAGGTGATTTTCTTTCTTTCTTTTTTTTTTTTTTTTAAGATTTTATTTATTTAATTGACAGAGAGAGAGGGAGGGAGAGAAAGTATAAGCAGGGGGAGCAGCAGGCAGAGGGAGAAGGAGAAACAGGCTTCCTGCTGAGCAGTGATTCTGATGTGGGGTTTGATGCCAGGACACCCCCTCCCCCGGGATCATGACCTGAGCCGAATGCAAATACTTAACCGACTGAGCCACTCAGGCACCCTAGGTGCTTTTTTGAGGTGTTTTGCTGTAAAAGCAGAAGAATGAGATGAAATCTAGGAGATAAGGGGTCAGAGAAGATTTTTATTTTGTTTTGCTTTGAAGAGGGAATGTAGGGTGCCTGTGTGCAAATGGTGATGGCTCACTGTGGAGCAGGAGAGGGGAGTACTGAAGGAGCGGCATCACTGAGCACTCGGGAGGGGGTGGGTGTGGTGCACCAGTGGAGTTGGCTTTTGGCAGAAACAGCTGTAGTAGTGGAATGGTATTAGAGTATGATGTATAAGATGTAATGTATAATGGTATTAGAGTATAATAAATGGTAGTATCAGATTCTTCATAACTAATTTACCAAATTGTACCTCAGATTGGTTCTTTAAAAATGCATACTTCAGGGGTGCCTGGGTGGCTCAGTGGGTTAAGCCTCTGCCTTCAGCTCAGGTCATGATCTCAGGGACCTGGGATTGAGCCCCTCATTGGGCTCTCTGCTTGGCGGGGAGCCTGCTTCCCCCCTCTCTCTACCTACTTGTGATCTCTGTCTGTCAAATAAATAAATAAAATTTTTACTAAAAAAAAGCAAAATAAGAATGCATCCTTCAACATATCAGAAGACCCTCATTCTCCCTTAGCGTAACAGATATGGAAAACGAAGCCCAGCGAGGTACCACTTTTTATCTGTCAGTGGGGCCAAGATTAAAAACACTTTGATAGCACCCTACATTGGCATAATGTGGAGAAATTATTCTCATACATGATGAATGGGAGTGTAATTGGGTGGCCTATTTGGAGGGAAATTCGACAATTCTTTATCACATTTACAAATGCACAATATCCTTTGTATTGGAAATTCCACTGTTAACTTATTCTGTAGATACAATGAGCATTGTAGGAGGAGACATTTCAGAATATTTACTGTAGCGCTTCGTTAGTAGGAAAAGGTGATGAAAACAAGTACTCAGCAGTAGTGTTCTGATGTGAAGTGATAGGATGTGCACTGGGGTGTCCCCATATCATGGAATTGGGTACAGCTGTAGAACAGGAATGAAGAAGCCCCTTATCTGTTGATATAAACAAAATCTCTGAGAAGTACTGTTAAGTAACAAAGGGAGCTACAAAACAGTGTGTGTAGTTTGCTACCATTTCTGAAAAAATACAGGTATGATTCATATATGTATTTGCATATGTCTAAATACCCATGGAAAGATCTAGAAAATATTTTAAATAATATTACCTGACATATACTCTCCTAGTTCATTGTTAATATGATATGATAATCTCTCTTCATGATGAGGTTTATTTTTGTAAAAGCAAAAAAGTATGAGAATTAAAAAGATAGTAAACATGTTTATGACTTTAATACTTTTGATCAACCAGTAGATAAACATTTTAATTATAGACAGCTTACCAATTTAAATCTAAAATATCAAGAAGTGAAAATACATGTTTAATTAATGAATCAAAACAATCTATTTCAGTTGTTTTAAGCAATAGTAAGAAGATTGTCATTTTTAAATTTCAAGTAAAATATAATAAATTATAATTTTTTATAATGTATGGTATGTGCTTTAAAATGCTTTAACAAATTGCATATTAATCTAATTTGTTATTTCTAAAATTATATTCAATACTATATTCAAATATATTATTTTAAATATAAGTTAATAAAATATTAAATGCACTGGACTTAGCATATTAAACAATTTTAATATTCCAAAAATTTTCCTAGATTTCAATTTTTTTATAGGTATATATGTTTTTCATTATTATTGTATTGCATCAGAAATAGGCTATCTTGGTGCTTGAAGAAAATGCAGTGCAATTCTTCTAATTCTCTTTTTCTTGCTTAGTTACATTTCTTTCAGATTCTAGACAATTTAGATTTTGTTTTGTATATTTGATCTACACCAGCACAAGGAAATTATGATCATTTAGTTTCTCCTTCAATTACTCAACTTTGCTCCAATCTTTTGCCTCTTCTTGTCTGAGGAGCAGAGACCTTACTATATAATAAATATGTCATAACAAACGCATGTTCAAATCAGACCCGAGAATAATCCTTTTAGGTTCCTTAAAGTGGTATCATATTAACCTATGCTAAATAATTATACATTTTGGAATGTAGGATTTTGTTTTTCAGTGTTATTGATTGTACTTTCTAACATACCACTTGTCAAATAAACTCATTTCTAATAGTCAACAAATGGTATTGATTTCAAGATTTCTAACATACAGTCTTGAAACACTAGGGTGATATCTTTTGTCAGACGAAGTACTATTTGACAATTCAAAGACATACCTTTTTCTGAATGGTGTATTGTTAAGAGGAAATGCCTGTGAACAAAAGGTGGAAATAACCGTAGTGGGAATCAGGTAACACAGGCTGAGAGCAAGGATAGTGGATAGAATATATGGGCAAAGTCTAAGGGCTTAAATGACAGCTCAAAGACAAGATGGGATTTCATCCACTTTCAAAACATTACTTTTGTGCTCAACTTGAAAGCACCGCTGCTTTTCTTCAGCTCATATGATAGTAAATATTCAATACTCAAGCATATATATGAGCTTCCAGTTACTCAAGGGTGGTAGATGTATTTGTATTTTATTGGATTTCATTTAACAACTAGATCTTTTTGCAAGATACACATTCTCAGGTGTATTTTATAGATCAGTTCTTCACATGTATATGATATAAATATGATTTTATTTTTCCTTATTGAAAATAGGAGGATCGTGAAATAGAGAGGAAATATTATAGTCATATATCATAAAAAATAATTAATCTACCTCTAAAAGCTAAGGTCAAGGAATCCAAACACCTGTTAATATGCTCATGCATTTAGGTAATTCTAGCTGTGTAATTTTGAAAATACTCATAGGAATATTTTATGCTTTTATTTTATAGTGATGCTCTTCTAGAAGACTCATCTGTAATCACCTAAATAATATTAATTGGGTAATTTAGAGACCTGGAGCACCCTTGCGATATTACTAGCAGAAAGAAAATTACTGGATATTTCAAAAACAAATCCACATAGTATGTAGTATTCTGAATGATGTTTTTGTGAATGAAAGATAAATATCCATTATCAAGAAGCAAAATAACTGGGTAAATAAGGTAAAAATGGTGTGAGATAGGGCACAAGACGACACGTTTGAAAGAAATCTGAAAGGTCCAATCTGAAGTAATTATGACTTTTAAATTCTTTTGTAGGAGTGACGTATTAAACTAACATGATATGGGTAAGTAAAATGAGATAACATAGGTTTGGGGTAGAAGGTGGCATAGGATTTTGGAGCTAAGATCAATTTTAAAATAGGAATTTTATGTTGTAGTATTAATAATGAGAATATCAATCTATTTATGCTGTGGTGTATTTTTTATATGCTTCCTTAGTTGAAGCCATTTTAAATTAATTTGTCATTAGTTAAAAATCATTTGAAGAGGGGTAGTCAATTGGCAAGTTTTATTTTTGTATTTTGGTGAATAACTAGACTATGAGAAAATGTGGCTTGTATAGTTTACCACAAAATTTTAGTAGAGAAAATAATAAAGAAAATTAATATATTCAGAGGTGTTATCCTTAAAATATTTATGTAAAGAGCCTTTTGGGTTTTCCTTTAATTTGTACTAAAATGAAAACAACCTCAACAGAACAGTTCTGTGACATACTAGAAAATCCTAGGCTTTCCCTGCAACCTATGGGTTTACTACAAAAAGGCTAATACTGCTCTGGATTTTGCAAGACGTGACTTTAGGAACGTACACATTTGTGAATTTCCAGAGCCAAAAGAAGGAACTTTGAGATCTTGGAGTCATTGGCCGTGAGAGGTACCTTGATACACATTTACAATGCCTCATTTTGTTCAGAGAACAATTTCCTTGTGGTCCTGTAGCTAGTTATTGGCAGAGCTGTATCGTTCCTTGGTTCCTCTTACTGCCCGCGGAGGTTGTTGTTCCTTCAGAGCATCACTCACATCTACCTGCACCCTTGCCTTCATGGACCATCACTCTGCCCCTGTTTTCACCATCTCTCATGTGGTCTGTGGCTACTGGTGTGTGTTTCAGAATTTGGAGGCCTGCCTTGCTGTGCTCTGGCTACACCCAGCGAGTTGGCAGTGAGGTAGGAGGAAAGATAGACGGTCCTCCTGGCATCTCTTTCCGTCCATCCATCTGTAACACAGTCTGTCTTCCCATTCCTACATTCTTGCTTCCAGTGGTGTAGATGACATGTTTTCGGCATTTTTCCATGTTAGGACGGCTTCCAGTGTTCATTTTAATTTCAGTTCATCTCAAAAAATGCTCCAGATGTTTTTGGAGTGGGGAACTACAGAAGGATCATAGTTAAAATATGTCTTAGGACTCATAACTTCCAAGTCTGCCCCATCTGCGATACCTGTATTTGCTGACCCCTCATCTCCAGACTATCCCATGCACAAGCGTCAGGTTAATCTTCCTAAAACACAGATTTCCCCAATGCCATACTTATTCTTAAAAACATGAATTTACTTTTTATACTTAAAGAAGTATTTCCTTAGTTGGATGTTTAAGATTTTCCAAGATGTTTTTTCTAAGTTTTCAAGGTCATTTCTATACATTTATATCAATCAACACTCTACTCCAGTACCAGTGGGATTACCTACTCACTGCCTGTCCAATGAACTATGTTTTTCCTGCCTCTTTTATTAGGTCAAATGTTGCCTGGTGTTGAGAATGCTGTGACAGGGGACTGTACTTACTAATGTGGGCAATTAAGAAACGTATCCAGCTAATATTACAACACTGTCACCATTACCCTTCTTATTTATTATGGCGGGGTCATAAATTTAACTCATAACTTGCATGTGCTTAAAAATTTAATTTATTAATTTTATCCGTACTTAATCTAGTCTTCCTACTCGATTTTACCCTCTAGGTAGTGGGGAACCCTATTCCTGAGATCCCCGCCCCCAAAACAACTATACTACATGTTCAGTTGTGTTTAAACCTGAGAGCTTCAGCTTCAGTAAATACTTCACTTGGGTAAAGTTCAATCTGTCCAGGATCGAATGACCAGTCTCTTATTAATCTTCTACTGTTTTCCCCAGCTCCTAAGATGGTATCTGTTATGTATGGTGGTGGTGGATGGTAAGGGGGTTGGGGGAAGGTCCAAGCAGAAAATTAGGGGTTTTGGGCAAGGCATCTCTTGCTTCTCTGTATCTGTGTCCCTTCCTTAGATGGTACCTATTCTGCTCGCATTTACAGCTGAAGTTCGCAGCTGGTGTTACTTGGTACTGTCGGGTGGATTCGGTCACATCCATTTTATCCTCTTTGGGCCCTTCGGGGTGGTGTACTTTGCAGGCATTAATTCAGAGACTTCCAGTCCCCCGCCTCCCCCAAACCTGATCTCTGCAAATTCCTCCCTCAGATTCAGCTGTCTGGGATCTTATCCTGTTGTCCTACATGGAAAGAGAGCAGGGGAAAACCACACTGCCAGACTTCCCTCTGTGTGATGAGAATGCAGCATTTTCTTGACTTTGCAGGGCTTCCCTCTTGCTCTGGGGCTCCCTGTACAGAGTCTCAAACTGGGAGTGTCGGCAAGAGAGCTGTCTGAGCTTCTGTCAGCCTGAAGTCCCTTATCTCATGCATATTGCCTTTCCAGGGCAAATTTGGAGCCATGTCTCCTCACATGCTCTTTTCTTTTCTCATGCTGTATATTTGTGCCCAAACAGACTAGCCTACCTCACATTTTCAAACTTAAATACTTTTGTTACAACTGCACAGCACCACACCTCATGACCCACCTACTCTGCCTGGTGGGTAGGCTCTGTGAACCTGGTCTCCAGATTTGGTTCTGATAATGGGCCAGCAGGCATGGTGATGGTCCTTTTATATGTGGTTATGTCTCTGTTCAAGATCAGTATTTTTTTTTAAAATTTCATTTATTTATTTGACAGACAGAGATCACAAGTAGGCAGAGAGGCAGGCAGAGAGAGAGGGGGAAGCAGGCTCCCTGCTGAGCAGAGAGCCCGATGCAGGGCTGGATTCCAGGACCCTGGGATCATGACCTGAGCCGAAGGCAGAGGCTTAACCCACTGAGCCACCCAGGTGCCCCTCAAGATCAGTATGTTTAAAAGACAGTTACTAACTTCTCCTTCCTCAGACTTTTCTCCTTTGAGCCCTATTTCTGTTAGTGGTATTATATCTCACCTTGTAAGAAGCCTTCAGCTCTTCATTGTTCTCTAAACTCACTACTCAAGTGGCTTCTAACTTCATCTAGCTCTTCTTTTAAAATTCTCTTTTCAGTTCCCTTTATTCTTCCTTGTCTTATTTTTATACCTCAGTCCTCTTTTCCCCTGCATTTTTATCAGTTTCTTAACCAATTTTTTCACCTTCAGAATTCCCATCTTTTAACTGTCCTCCACTGCCACACTGTCACACTGTCAGAATTACAAAATACAAATCTCATGATTTCCATCCTCAAAAATATTTGGTTTCCCAGTGGCTTAGGGATAAATCCATTTATTGGACAAATATTTATTCAAGGCGTTTTGTGTTATAACTTCCTTTTCAATACCTGCCACATTTGTTACTTTTCTCTTCATCCCCAGTCACTGCTGTGGAACTGAAGCTACCATCACCTCTCGCCCGATTAAAGCGCTAGCCTCCTATCTAACTTCGTCACTTTCCTCTTGCTCATCTCCAGCCCATTCCCCAGACAGAAACTGTGATAATCCTTTATTTATTTATCTTTCCTGTGTTGTATTTCTTCAAGACGTTGTCAAGACTTGGTTATCAATTCTAGTTAATTTCCAAGCCTTAGTGACTATAATATTTGCATTTTAAGGACCTTCACTTAAACTGATGAGTCGTTTCAGGAACCAGCTTCTACCATATGAATGGGCTAGGTATGAAGGAGGGGAAGCTGTGGACAATGTCTAGGTTATATGTTGAATGTATGCACTCAGTCTGATTTCAGATCACATCATCCCAGGCACATTATCTCTGAGATGATCCCTCACACGTACACACTACATATACCTCGCCACTCTGTCACTCTTTCCCTGTGAACACTAGGAACTTTTTTTTTTTTTTTTTTTTAAAGATTTTATTTATTTATTTGACAGAGAGAAATCACAAGTAGATGGAGAGGCAGGCAGAGAGAGAGAGAGAGGGAAGCAGGCTCCCTGCTGAGCAGAGAGCCCGATGCGGGACTCGATCCCAGGACCCTGAGATCATGACCTGAGCCGAAGGCAGCGGCTTAACCCACTGAGCCACCCAGGCGCCCCACTAGGAACTTTTTAATTCCACCTTTGCTTTGTGTTATTCACGAAGCCTGCAATGCCCTTCCAATTACCACTGTCGAAATCAAATTAATCTTTTAAGGTTTGAAAGAAATATTTATTCTTTTCTCAAGACTCTCCTTTTCCCTTCACCTGAAATTAATTACTACTTCTTTGGTGGCTCAGGTGCCTGAAAAAGAAAACCCAGAGTTTTGGAAACACATCTGTTAGATTATGCAGTGGTTAGATTGAAAGTCTGTATATTGCTCTAGGTTGTAAGTTTAATTATTTAGGGAAGGTGGAATATCTTATCTGTGTCCTCCACAAACTGTAGTCCCATTACTGAGTGCATTGCTTACGGTAGCACTCAATAAACATTTGTGGTTCCTTCCCTTTATTATCTGTAAG
The DNA here is from genome assembly GCF_022355385.1 of Mustela nigripes. NCBI lineage: Eukaryota > Metazoa > Chordata > Mammalia > Carnivora > Mustelidae > Mustela > Mustela nigripes. Next base: position 34,251,843 of record NC_081568.1, read on the forward strand.
AAGAACCAGGCTTTTCCTGATGGTGTCCGAATGCCCACTGGTAGCTCCATATTTTGAGATCACTAATTTTCTGGGTCATAGTGATACATAGCTATTTAAGTCATACTTGTCTTTCTTACTTGCTCTCCCCTCCCCCCATCTTGACTATTGCTCATTTCTCTTTAATTTTAGGAGATTCTTTAATAATGATGCAGCAGCTCAGTCTCTGGAAAATAAGTCACAGAAGGTTTAAGGCACTGAAAGTTTATGGCCATATGATTATCAGTTGTTTTGAAAAATGATTGTGGCCCTTTTAATTTTCATAATACCTTACATTAAAAAATAATTGCACAATATAATCTATTTAATGATACACTTTTAGGAACAAAGGCTATTGGTTTATGATGACTGTGGTTCATCTGCCTTGGGTCTTCAAGATTTATAGCAGAATCCAGAGCAGATCTAACATACAATTGGAATACGGGAACTCAGTAAGTTGGTGAGGTTGTAGGAGTGTCCAAGACAACACATACATTTATGGTTTCTGAAATTACTCTTTAATTCAAGATATTTAAAATGCACTTATAGTCATTAAAACTTGGAAAATTAGCTGACTAGAATTGATCATTAATTCTTAACAACCTCTTGAGATAAAGGAAAGATGTATTTTGAAGCAAAGTGAGGATATTGTCTCAGAGAGGAGTTTCCATTATTCTGAGTGTGAGACCAATGGGGGATTGAGGAAGATAGTGCTGAAATAGGAGCCTACATAGAAAGGGGAAGAAAACAAAGCAGAGAAGGGGGAAGAGGAAGAGAACTGATATTTACTGAGTGCTTGTAATATGCCAAGTGCTATGTTAGACTTTTCTTTGCTTGTTAGATTATGTAGCCATAAGGGAGTTATAAAGACTAGCTCTGCCTGATTTATAAATTTACCTAGTTTTTCCCTAAATAAATCTGTCTCTTATTGCCCTTTCCTCTTTAACAAGATCCATTTTTTAAATCCTGCAGTACATCACTTTCACTAGTGACTGTGTTTTTCTTACCTCCCAGTATCCATATCCATTGATCGTACCCTCTCACTCTGATTCTGGGGATGGCCATTCAAGTTGCTTTGGCCAGGAGACAATAGCGTGAGTGACACAGACAGGCTTAAGGAGCACTTGTGCATTTTCATTTATCCTTTGTGTGACTGAGCTTGCTTGTTCTTGTTTCTCTGCCCAGTCATGAGTTGGTGCCTAAACTAGCTTGCTGGAGGAGAGCTGAGGCTAAGTGACCCTGAAGATTTAATAGAATAGCTAGGAATCAGCAGAGCCTACCCAATCCACTGCTTACTGTAGATGGGGGAGCAAATACACTTGTGACCTGAAGAACCACTTAGTTGACCTGCTGACTTGTGAGCAGTAATAAATCACTATTTTTTTTTTAAGCCACTAAGTTTTGGGGTGATTTGTAATAAAGTCTTCTTGTGGTAGTAGACAGCCTGCTACATGCCTGGTATTGTGATATGTGCTGGGAATAAAAATATAAATAGTAAATAGCTCTACCTACAAGATGTTAATTTTCTGGTGAGGGAGCCAGCAACAATGGGATCGCTGCTGTAATAATAATAGTAATAATAGTACTGTGGGAATGAGGAGGAGGGGCACCCAGCCACCTGTGAGAATATGGGAAAGGAGGTGATATTTAACCAGGTTTGTGAGGAATGGGGAACGATTCCCTTTATGGAGAAGAGGGAAGAACACTTGAGATAGAGGGAAGAGTATGTTCAAAGGGAGGGAAGTATATCAAAGGAAAAAACAAGAAATTTTAGGAGATGGGGCAGGAGAGGTTGGTTGGGTCCACATGGGATGGGTCTTGGGTACTTTTGGTATGCAGTTCACTATTGGAATATCCAGGATACACTTTTGTTTGTAATTGTTCATAAATTGTCCCTATACATTTCCTTGAGTAAACTGTGATCACAGTAAACTGTGATCAATTTGTCCCTTCTTTGTAGAAGGGACAGAAGAAGCAGATGATTGTGTGCAAGTCCATGTGACATAAGAAGAAGAAATGAGTGAAAAGAAGAGGGTTATATGGCAGGGGTGATGGATGCTGCTGCTACCATCATTATTGGTAGTAATAGCTGGTTATACAAACTAATTATAACTCAAATCAATAGTATTAAGGTTATAGATTTATATGTGAAGAAAAGAGAGATGGACTTCTCTGGGTAGTAGTGTTATGCACTAAATGCTTACAAATACCCCCCTCCTCAGTTTATAATATCCATGAGGGACAATGATTTCTTAAAAATCTCTGAAATGTCTGTTAACTACTATTTTTTAAAAGGCATGACTCTAGCTTTCTGGGAGGTCATCTTCTCTTCATCTTTCTCTTTTCAATATCTACTAGGTTATCCTTTCTTCATCTACTGCATCTGTTAACTTATATGAATCTTTGTTAGCCAGTATGTATGGTGATCTTAAATTCTTTCTTTTTTTTTTTTTTTAAAGATTTTATTTATGTATTTGACAGACAGAGATCACAAGCAGGTAGAGAGACAGAAGGAAGCAGACTTCCTGCTGAGCAAAGAGTCCAATATGGGGCTCGATCCCAGAACTCTGGGAGTCATGACCTGAGCCGAAGGCAGCGGCTTTAACCCACTGAGCCACCTAGGTGCCCCAAATTATTTCCTTTTTTGATGAATATTTCCTTGTTATTTTTTTAAAGCTTTCATTTACTTATTTATTTGTTTATTTATTTATTTTAGAGAGAATGCGAGCAGGGGGAGGGATAGAGGGAGGAGAGAATCTCAAGCAGACTCTGCGCTGAGCACAGAGCATGATGTGGGGCTTGATCTCACATCCCTGAGATCATGACCTGAACAGAAATCAAGAGTAGGATGCCTAACTGATTGAGCCACCCAAGCGCTCTTGATCTTAAATTATTTCTTATAAAGGAGCTAAGATTAGTATTATTAAAATGGACATGAATAGCAACAGGCCTAGTGAGTTGAGGATTCTTAAAACGTCACTGGTTTTGATGTCTGTTCTTCTCTCTTCTCATTATTTATCTGATTTAACAATCTATCCTAAGGATTATTTAATGCTCTGTTTGAAAGTTTTCAGAAGCTTAGTAATTGTGCCCAAGTCCATGTGACCTAAGAGGAAGAAATGCATGAAAACCAGAGGGTTACATGGTGGGGTGATGGACACTGCTGCTCTTGAGGACCACCTCTGCTTGATTTCTACCCCACCAGCTGGGATTGAAAAGTCTCTCATAGGAAAGGAAAGTAAAGGTTCTTTTGAGTAGAGAACTCATCTGCTTTTTCTGCAATGAAGTGCAAGATCCTTCAGGAATATTAGGTCCTGAAGCGTGTGTCACAGACACATTTGTTGCACATTTCCCAGTGCTAGAACATCTCCCATCAATTCTTCTGAAACAGTTACAACCAGATTATCAGAGGACAGCTTAAATGGTAGGAGGGAGCAAAGCATAATGATGCAGGCTGTTCATATTTCAAGGAAGTGGCCGTTTTCCCCTTTGAACAGAGCTCAATTAAATGAATTAATTCTAAAGGAGGGTTGAAAACTAAAAGTGACTTTAAAGTGGAAATACCTTTTGCTTTCTTCAATTCACTTTTCTCCTCCTTTTTGATAAAGTCTTTATGGGAAGCAGCTAATTTTGGAATTTCACTCCATTTTTGTTCCCTTACTTGAAACACAATTCTACAAATTCATAGTTTTATCTGTTCCACTTCTAACGTGTCTTTCATTTGTTTCTTTCAATTTCCTCTTTTTCTTCTTTTGAGATAAGAATTTTTGACATTTGCTTTTGGTATCCTGGGATTTATATTTTTAAGGATTAATTTTTTTGTTAGGTGGCTTGGTGTGGTGGCAGTGTTTTACCGTAGGAGATGGATTTATTAGTTTTATCTCTCTGTTTTTTCAGTTCAAGAATTTAAACATGTAGCAGTCCTTTAACACAACAAACAGTAGCAACAGAAGCAGGACTGGAGAAATGAAAGAAGAGAGAGGGCATTTTCTCACATTTCCTATCTCTGTTCTGTATTTTAACATGCTAGCTGTTTAATTCTGTAGAGAGTTTAGAAATGCAGTATATTTGGAGAATGCATGCAAGTTCAAGTTGTGCAATATTATTTATGACTCAAGAAGCATAGTAGTGAACATGTATTTTAGACTCAACTGTTGACTTATTATATAGAATAAATTTAGCAAACTCATTGTTTTGCTTCTTTTAAAAGACTTTTAATCTTTTTTCTTCATTTTTTAAGGAAACTTTTGGAGAAGCATATCAATGATAGAACCTAATAAAATCTTACCTTTGGGCAAGCCTCTTGTATATAAAATCAGAGACTGTAGTGCCAGGGCTTTCTATTAGTACCATCCATTTTGTTAGCATTTTTCCAATTTATCTTGCGTTACTAACTCTCAGCATACTATGCCTATTGTAAATATTTAAGCGTTACTGTTGACATAAAGATAATACTGACAAATTGAGTTAACATTTCTGTTGAGGATTACCGACCATGTGTAGCCCAGAACAACTTTAACACCCACACCATACCCTATACTCAGGCCAAATTGTGTTTAGTCTACAATACGGCACTGTTCCTCAAATGAATTTTCAGCTTTGATTTACACAAAACATGAAACAACCTTTCTTGCATCAATTAATTGTTTGACTTTCCTAATACATTTCCATTTTAACAAGATTATGTCTATATCAAAGGGAAAGGGACGTGTGCAAGATGTCAATGTCTTGGGCGCCCATACCCGCCCATCCTGGGGTATCAGAACATTGCGTGATCTGAATCAAAGGGAATCTGTTCTGTTTCTTGGCCATCTCACCTGAGACTGCTCTTTCTCTTGCTGTATCTCAAGTTAGGCACATGTTTCCCATGGTGACTAGCTCTAACATTATTTGATTGCCTCTAGTATTTTGCTCAAAAGGAAAAATAGCTTGCAGAATTTTATCTCGTGGAGGACTCCCAGGCCCATCAACAAAGAATTACTATGTGAAGTGAGAAAGATTAGCCAAAGGTAGAAACCCACTCATACATGTTGATAGATTTCTGGTAACCTGTTAGGAGATTTTTATCTCCTGTTGCCCAATCAGCCAGTAACTGACCACTGAGATTTAGTTGATATCCTCTGAAACTTCGTATCAGTCTCGGCTCATCACTGTAAATCTATTTAGAGGGAAAGTTTTATAAAAAGAAATGCAGTGGCATTCTCACATGTCCGTCACATAGGTATTTAGGAATCTTGGTGTTTTCCGACTACAATATGTTACTAAATTAGCCTGAACAATTCTCTTTCCTCTTTTGATTAGATTCATCTTCCATAGAAAAGCTTACTACCACCAGATTGATGGAGTTCAAAAACACATTAATTTGAGTTATTTCCTTTTTCTTAATTCACTGAATTATTTGAGAAAGCAGTAACAAAAAAAAAAAAGCCTGGTGACATTAGGAAAGCAAAATTATAATTTGTTTCAATTGCATCTTTCTTAATTACTTTGAAATTTAATTTCCCTCATTGCTTCAATTCAGAGCCCCAGGACTCTATATACAATTGTAACTTACTCTAAGAAGAAAAGCTATAGTGTTCAGCTTATTCTTATGAAATGATCTGTGTCTACTAGTTTATGTTTATTTCTTAGAAATTTCCAGAATGGAAACTTAGGCAAAGGAAGCCCTCCCATTATTGTTACCCTTTTAATTCCATGTAAGATATTTTTCTCAAAAGTCTATCTTTAGACCTGCTGCATGAGGCAACTATTTCTTTTTCTTAGAAAGTTGTCATTATTACAGGATTAAAATAAAAAATTTCAATACTTATCACAAGGGTTTTGCTTCCCCAGATAACATGTTCCCTATTTGTGACACAATAGTCAGAATTAAAATTTCTGAAAAGATAAAATATAAGCCAGAGACTACATTTTGAAGTGTGTGACTAATGACACTGGGCGGGGAGGGGGAGGTAGCAATTTCCTATTGAGATGCTCTTCAAAAAGGAGACTGAAGTTAGAGAAACTCTAGAAATGTGATAGAGGTCTGTGAGGTCTAAGATGCCTGAGGTTCTAGTTTCATTAATCCCTTGGAGAGATCTATAGCCTTCTATTGGGAAGCAAATGGCTTTGTTGAGACTCATTGGGCTTTGTGACATCAAATAGCTCTTACAAAACAACAGCATTTTGAAGAAGCAGAAACAGATGGATTGAATTTCCTTTGAAACACAATAGGGTTTAAAAATGATGGGGAGAAAAAATAATGCCAAATCCTCAACTTTTGTAAAAGGGTTTGAAACATTTCCCAGCCTCAGAGTGCTGTGGTGTTTACTTATTAGAGCATATTGACAAAGGTCCCTGCAGAACCCCACCTGTCTGTGAAAACTTCATAATTAAATCAGTTATTCATATCCCATGATCCACTTGACCGGGCCATAGACATCGCATTTTCCTAAAGAAATTATACTTGCACTGATACTGAACTCGTTTTTCGAAGTCAAAAGTGAATGACTTTTTTTTTTTTTTTTTTTTAGGCTTCAGTTTAAAAACAAAAATGTGTTAATGGCTGATGTTTCCTTTTTTGGTTTTGAATTAGAAAAGGACCAAAAATGGAGAACTTCCAAGGCCCTAGATACTTGGAGTTATTGGTGACAAAGTGGGGAGGTGTCTTGTATGGTGTTTTTAGCACCATCGTAAGTAAGAAAAACTTTGAATGCAAATAAAACAAGTTCCAGGAGAGAAAAATTTGATAAGTCAATTCTGATGATGTAGATGGCTGATAAATGGAAATTGAGCAAGGCAGTGTCATAAGTTTAATTAAAATTGGCTTGACTATAATAGATGATGCTTTGGATTTGAGTGAGGTAATGATCATACCAGCAGCTAAAATTTACTGATTCTTACTAGCTACTAAGAGTGGTGCGACGTCTTTGTATGCATTATGCCATCTCATCCTCTTGACAACCCTGTGATGCCATTACCATTATTATCCTCATTTTATAGATGAGAAAATTGGAGATTAAGAAGTTGAAATTGCTGGGGTGCCTGGGTGGCTCAGTTGATTAAGTGTCTGCCTTCGGCTTGGGTCATGACCCCAGGGTCCCAGAAATTGAGTCTCGAGTTGAGCCCCCTGCGTGGTGGGGAGTCTGCTTCTCCCTCTCCTTCTGCCCCTCCCCCTGCTCATTCTCTTGCTTTCTAAAAACAAAAAGAAGCTGAACTTGCTTAAGGCTACACATTTTGGGCGGAGCCAGTCCTGGAATTCAGGACAGTGTTTTTTAACATTTTGCTTTGGAGAAGTATTTAAGATTATACGTATAACTAAAATGGTTATTAATCCAGATGGGAAGGTACTAGAGATGAAGAATAATGCACATTTGGTAGAAAACATTTATAGGAGTGAATGACATAGAGGAGTGGGGAAAAAGATGATGTCAAGATTTCAAGGTTGGAGGACCCCGGGGGGAATGTGGTCCGTGGAATGCAGTGATGTTGATGGCATAAATTGATGCAGAAGATGGAAGAGAGAAGATGATGGATTCTGCTTTAGATTTTTAGAGTTTTTAGTTTAGTTTTTTTTTTTTTTTAATTATTTCTTTAATGTTTAGGTTGAATTTGAGGTAACTGCAAGACATCATGTGGAAATGTCCAGTAGACAGAGAAAAGGGGGTTTCGGTTTAGGAGAGATGACAGGCCTGGAGCAACAGAGTCTTGAGAAGGTATTGGAAACTGTGGGGATAGATGAGCTCTAAATGGAGTGCACATGGAGAGGGAAGAGTCAAGGACTAAGAACTGAGCCTTAAGAGGTGCCGAAAATGACTTTGATTTTTGTCTCAGAGTGTTTCTCTGAAGATTGAATATGGAGAAATAAAGCGTGGAGGAGGAATTTTAAGAATTGCTTCATTGCATTAGGTGATCTTCTGTTTAGGTTGACACATGTTTGCTATTCAGTCTTTTCATACTTTTGTTTTTAGCAGTGATCAATACATCATAAATAACCCCTCCATGTGATATCTGTTCATTTTGTATTTGCATAACTTTGTGACTCTCTCTTCCCTTGTTGAAAAAGATGATGGAATATTTCCTACTTTTTCTCATTCATTTCAAAGAGAGTTTATGGAGAAAGTGAAATGTGATGGAATCTTCATGTTTGAGCCATGATTATAGCTTCAGATCTTCATTACAAAGGTTCCAGTGTTTTCCTTATTGTCTGGTGTAAGACAGAAAAACCACACCACATTCTTTCTAACAGAATGATGACCACCATGCTATTTCATTGAAACAGATGTATTTCAGAGTGATTCAGTAGGTTAAGCTTCTGCCTTTGGCTCAGGTCATGATCCATGGGGTACTGGGATCGAGTCCTGCATTGGGCTGGCTGCTCAGCAGGGGGTCTGCTTCTCTGTCTCCTGCCACACATGCTCTCTCTCTCTCTCTCTCTCTGTGTGTGTCAAATAAACAAATAAGATCTTAAAAAAGGAAGAAACAGATGCATTTCAGAAACTTCACTAAAATGGAGCAATAGTGAATCAGATGAACGTTTTGGTTAATTATTTTTCAGTAGAAAATATGCCTGTAATTGACACAGAGCAGTGATATGGGTTAGGTGAAAGTTCAGTAAATTTGAGCTGAGACTAATGATGTCTGAGTTAACGCTTCGTAACTCACAACAACTTACCAAAGATCTTTTGTCCGTCAGTATTACTGCTAAAATTAATGCGCTGTCTCCATTTGTTTTTTAGTGTCTGCAGCCTTTTTTCTTCCTTTTTGTGCCCTCTATTTCAGCCTTTTGCTGGGGCTGTTGTGATTTTGTACCTGGTCTCCTTCCCTCTACTTTCAGGATCCTTTAGTTCATTGGTTTATTGTGCCAGATGAGTACTTTACAATTTAGATTTGATCATTCACTCTCCTGTTTAGGAGTTTTTAAAGATCTATTATTTCCTATTAGATTATGCCCAGATAAGATCACTTAGTATGGCATTCAGTACTCCCTGTTACCTGGTTTTAACTAAATCCCCAGTCCCATCTACTGCTTGTCCTCATGTACCTGAATTCCTGCCAACCTCTCTAAACATCAGTAATTTGAAGCTTCTGGATGATAATTATTGTAGATCCAGCCTTCTGCACTTCCTTTCTTTATACAGGAGTTGGTTTTATGTGGGAGAAACATCTATAAGAAGTTTCTTAAGAGATTTTAGCTTAGAGAAGGTATATTCACTCAATAGAATGTGAGTTCCTTGGTAACAGGAACCATATTTTTTACATGTATATATTTTCCAGTTTAAAACACAGGTGTGGCATATAGTAGATGCTCAAGAAATACTGGTTGGTGTGAGCTGTGCACTGTGTGTGTGTGTGTGTGTGTGTATGTATTTTTAAAACTAGTTCTAGGTGCCCAGTATCAGTATGACAACATAATAATTACAACAAGGACAACGAAGGGCAAAGGACAAGTTGGTTCTGATGGCTCAGAGAGATCTTAAGTGATTACTCTGTCAAAGGATTCTGGTCTGTCTTTGATCAGAGGTAAGGTAGAGAATCAGTCAGGATCTCAGCAGAAAACAAATGGCACTGTCAAAATGGTTTACTTAGAAAGGATTTAATGAAGGGACTATGAATAGAGGTGTGGACAAGGTTAAGGAAACCAACAAGGAATGGTAATGTACCCAAAGACCAGCTATAGTAGGAAATTATTACCCTTTCAGTTTATTAGAAGAAAGGATCTTCCACAATGGGACTTGCCCGCAGAATCCTTTGCCATGAAGTGACACTTGAACAGCTTAGGGGCTCTTCCATCAACACTTTCTTGTCCTTAAATATTTCAAAGAAAATATTCAAAGAAATAATACTTCTGAGTGATGATTGTGGCAACTTTCTTGCATAAATTTTATTATTATACAACAAAAGCCTTGCAGAAAGATTAAGGAAACACATTCATTTGCTTGCAAAAAAAAGTTTCTGTGATCTTTTAAATTTTCATTAAATCTCCTAACCCCACTTTAACAGCTTCTAAGACTTGATGTCAAGTCTTCTGAGCTCTTCTTGAGATTACGAGGTTTAAGGAGCTACAGCTATACAGAAGTTTTTCTAAAAGTCTAACACATGATAATGGAGAGGCAGAGGTTAATGGGTTGACTTTCAAGATTGACTTCTTTTAAGCTTCTGATCTCTGGGCTGAAAAACTGGAAGATAATGTTTATTTGACTTGTCTGTACTGTGAGTCAGCAAAGCACCCCAAATACCATCTTATTTTTATTTATGGATTCCATTTCCTAAAAGCAATAAGACACTCATTCCCTACCATGCGTTTTTAGGATATGACTGAATAGTTCAAGTGGCTAAATCGAGTTGGTTTGGAGCTTAGTGACTCATAACACTCATACCATTCATCAATTAAAGCAGTACCGCCTGTCTGCTTGTAATTTAGCAAGCATGACTTTGTCTTCCAGAAGCACTCAGAAGAATTCTTCTGTCAAAGTGAAGGATGAGGAAAAGTGTTCAATGAAATCAGCAAGACAAGATACTTGCCCTGATTAGACAGCAGTCACAAACTTGCTACTGGGGTGCATTTTCCATGGCAATGGTCATTATTACTTAGAGGGGATGAGAGTGAGTTAATCACACCCTATCCCAATCCCTAGCTCTAAAATGAAGAACAAAACCTATACTGGGAGAATCAAATAGATGGTGATTTCTAGAGCATATTGAGTTCCTGTGGGGGGAAAGCTACCTTATAAATCCAAGCCAAGGATTAGATTCATTGTAATTCTATGTTTTTACCCAAGGATATAGTGTTGGTTTTTTTGAACAACATGATGGGACCTACTTTCCTTTGTAGTATAAATCCTGTTACATCATTCACCTGCCCGCTTATACTCTTGTTTCCTATTGCATAATATTGTATTCACATAAAATACAAAGGTCTTCACGAGGTCAACAAAGTGAGTTGGCCTTCTTACATCTTCGACACTGTCTCCTCTCCTGTCTCCCACTGCTTGCAACACTCAGTCACACTGGGCATCTTTATTTTCTCTTGAACTGGTTAAGCTTCTTTGCATCTTAGAGCCTTTGCCTGTTTCAGTCCTTACACCTGGAACTCTCTTTGCTCAGTTCTTCATGGGCTACTCCTGACTTCTATACAACTCTTAGTTAAGAGGCCATCATCTCAAAATAACCTTCCCTGACCACCCAATTTAATGTTGCTCTTTAGATGTTCTTTCTTATATTAGCCTCTTTAAGTGCCCTCATAGTACTTGACACTATCTAAAATTACCTTATGGACTGACTTGTATACTTAGGTATTGATCTCTGTGGAAGGATAAGTTCTGGAGAGTAGGAGTCTTGTCTTGTTCACTGCTCTATTTGTGGTACATGGAAGAATGGTTGATGTGCAGTTGGTGCTCAATAAGTAGCTTAGTTATTGAATGAGTGATTGAGTGAATAGTATCTTTCCTTGATTTAGCAAGCCTGTAAAAATACCATTTTCTCTACCACCAACAAAAATTCCATAGTCCCTAACCGGGGTACACAAAGAAATAGAGCATTTGGAAAGTAGCGTTGTATTTTAAATCTGTAGGTTACCTTGAGTTGATTAAAAAAAAAAATCCCTATTTTTTTTGATTGCTTTGTTTTAGCCCTGGTTTTATTAAGTCCTTTGATAATAGCAATGAATTCCCGTTTCATTAAAATAGAAAAACATATTTCTGAATATGTTTTAGTACTACTATAAAGTGGTTAATTTCTGAAATTAGATTAGTATTTTTCCAATATATATCATTCTTCTAAGATGACATAAGTGGCAATACTTGTGAAACATTCCTTACACAATTATTTTATTTTCATGGAATCTGACTGGCATAACATAATTGTATTTTCAGCATTTGTATCAACTTACATTCAATCATTCTAAATTTCATTTGCATGCCACTTAAGTTTTGTGTCATCTTAGTATTTTTCACAAGAGGCTGATGCAAAATTCATCTTCTAGACCTACCTTAAAATTGTCATGAAAAGTTAATTGAATTTTAAACAAAATAAAAATAAACCAGGCTAAATACTTTAATATAAGCTCTGTAAATATTGTCACTGGCTGAAAGAATGAGAAAATGTTTTGTTTACTGTTGTCCATAAAAGACAAAATGACACGTCAATATCCTCAAAATTCTGTAATAGGTAAAAATGAGATTTAAAATGACATTTTTGTGTTTGTATTCAGGACGGATCTTTATTAAAGTGAGGTGGATAGGAGCATAAACTTTGATGTCAGACAAATACAGGTTTTAATTCTGGCTTCCTTTTTCTTGCTATGAAGTCTCAAGAAAGTTATTTCACCTCCCTGATTCTCAGTTTCTTCATCTACAAAATAAGGATAACAATATCCTTCTCACAATGTTGTGAGGATTAAAGAAGAATATATGTAAAGCTCTTAGCACAGAATCCAACACACGGTAGGTACTAAATAATTGGAGGCCATGATAATTATTAGGTTGAAAACTTCTGAAGTCATATTATAAATCATCACTCCATGAAATGTGAAGCTTAGATTGACTGAAGTTTGCAGTCTGTGCATTAAATGTTTCATAAAAAAGATGAAACGGAGTGCCTCTTGGACCATCTGCATTTATTTCAGGTTTGTATTGTTAATGTAGCTGCAAGTTAATTAATTCATGGCCGTCATTAATGCTAATCCTATGTAAACTTACAGAATGGAAATGAAAAATAATCTTCCATCTAGAGTCTGTAAGTCTGTTAGTTACATGTTGGTTAATTACTTTCCTTTTAGAGTAGTCACATATTTCCTTTAGAGAAGTCACATATAGTAACATATGGTATTTGGCTTTTGGAGATTATTGCATTCATTCCAAAGTAGTTTTAAGAATTTTTTTTGTTCAAACTCTTTGTGAGCAAAATATAAATAAGCCATGTATGTCTGCACTATAGCGAGAGAGTGAAAACTTATTCAAGACTAGTTACAATACTGTTACTTGATAAAAAGCTGAAATTTGCATTTGCATTCAGAAAAAGGATGATGGCATGTCTGTGGAAATTTGAATGGAAGACATGCTATTAAGTTGAGGGATTTAGAGTAGGATTCCCAGGAGAAAAGAACAACATAAATAAAAGTGCAGTAGGCCTAAGGAGAAAGATGAGTTTCGTGAAGCGTATTCTCAAATTGGGTAGGCATAGAGGGATCCTGAGGGACAGTTCTGAGGCTACTGAAGTAAAGTCCGGAAGCCTGTACCTTTTAGATGGAAGGAAGCTCTTCTGCCTATTCTGTCAGGGATTGATCAATCCCATTAGTAATGTGGAGGATGGGGCACGACAGAGAAAATTCAGGCAGGGTAAGCTATTGAGAGACAATTGTAATAGTGCAGGTAGGAAGTCCTTAAACCAAGTGTAGAGGAGGTGGGCTTGAAAAGAAGGGAAGTAGTGAAGGATTTGATGTCTGAATAGATAAATGAGGAAATGGTGGGTTCAAGAAGAGCCCATGAATTAAACTTCCAAAACAAGGAAAATTGGGACACCTGGATGGCTCAGTCAGTTAAGTGTCTGCCTTTGGCTCAGGTCATGATCCCAGGTCCTGGGATTGAGTCCCACATCGGATTCCTTGTTTGGTGGGGAGCCTGCTTCTCCCTCTGCCTGCTGCTTCCCGGCTTGTGCTCTCTTTTTCTCTCTCTCTCCCCACCTTTGATAGACAAACAAACAAACAAACAAACAGTTTTAAAAAATAAAGCAAGGGGAATTGTTCTACAGTGACTAATAATAAGGAAATCAAGGCATGAGTTTGGAGTGACAGCATATGATGAGTGATGGTGTTAGTCAAATAATCTTTAGGATATGCCAGCACTCAAGTTTTGTGTCTTTTTTCCCGTCCTTCCTCCCTCCCTTCCTTCTTTTCCTTCCTTCCTTCCCTCCTCTCTCTCTCTTTCCCTCTGTTTCATTTTGATTAGTGATGTAGATAGTGGTCAAAGCGTGTGTTACTTGAGACTTAGTCTTTGCATCTAACCCAGCTAGTTCGGAACTTTGACTCCGAGCAAGCCATTTTTTGCCTTAACAACTTTCTCTTAGAGACTGAGTCACATCTTTACCTAGATAACCACATCTGTAAGGTTACATGGTATTAGCTTACCTGTAATTATAGAAATTTCCAGTGTTTTATAGAACAAGTTATATCTCTATCTTTACCTAATATATCTGTTTCATTACAATTGTTTTTCACTTAATAAACTTATTGGTGGCATTAAGTCCATACATGGATGTGTCTAGCATTTTGGATCATTTGATTCGTGTTTGTGCCAATTCTTGGCATTTAAGAATTCACTGGATCTCAGGCACGTGGGTAGCTCAGTGGGTTAAAGCCTCTGCCTTCAGTTCAGGTCATGGTCTCAGGGTCCTAGGATCGAGCCCCGCATCAGGCTCTCTGCTCAGCGGGGAGCCTGCCTCCTTCTCTCTCTCTGTCTTCCTCTCTGCCTACTTGTGACCTCTCTCTCTGTCTAATAAATAAATAAAATCTTAAAAAAAAAAAAAGAATTCACTGGATCTCTTAAAGTTATCTTTTGGGGAAGGAAATTTCCATGCTATTTCTTAACCCAAATATGAATTTTTAAGTTAGATTTCTGAATCTGAAGCAATGTAATCTGTCTGGCTCACTGAGAACTAAGAAATGGGAACAACTTAAAAACTGGAACTTTCCATGTGGTTTGTGCTCACTGAGAAAGAATCTCTTGGCTAATTTGGGAGAAAAGAATGTTTAAATAAGGAAGCTAGAATTGAATCAAAAATAACATTTGAATATGAGAAGTCAGAAATCCCCACTTCCTTTAGTTATGAAACTAGTTCTGTTGCCTGTAAGGAATAGTAAACATGCATCATCATCATCAATTGCATTGTGTAGTCTGTGCTAATAGTTTATCAGAGTCTCCATATTTAGACTCATTTCTGCAGCAGTGTAATTGTTCTGTAAGACTGTTGGAGAAATAGAAATAGAAATCCTTTCCCTTTCTCCTCTCATTTCTTTCTCTCTCTCCTTTTGTCTCTACTAAATGAAATGGTGAATGCTAGTAACATGACTTATCTAATTACTTAAATAAAATAAAGTAGGACCGGAATGAATACAATTATTATTTTCTTCTTTTAGTTGGTAATGAGTTTTGTATAGGGCTTTTATATGCGTACGCTGAGGTTTTTGTGGATTTATATACTGGTAGTGTTTCACATTTTGACATTTGGAAAAAAAAAACAAAAAACTGGTAACGATGAAAGTTGTCCTGAAAAGGATTAAAAAATTCTGGAGATTCTCAGCATTTTAGTGAAAATCTCCAGTTATGTTGCTATTACTGCGTTTTCATGAAGGGTGCCATTTCCCAGTGAATTTTATGAATGTTTTGGTCTATATAATTTCAAAGACAAGCTGAGACCTTCCTTTCTTCATGAGGTCTTACTAAGAATTACCTAGTAATTCTTGTCTATACTGTTTTTTTTTTATTATGTTCAGTTAGTCCACATATAGTAGTACATAATAAGTTTTTGATGTAGTGTTCAGTGATTAATTAGTTGTGTATAACACCCAGTGCTCATCACCACACTGTACTGTATTCTTTATTCTTTAGGTACTTAGAAACCCAGTGGTCTCTATCATATCATTTCCCTTTTGATCCTATATTTTATTGTATTCCTCTTTGGGCCTATAGCAGTTTATCTCTGGAGTGTGCCCCCATCCTCCGTAGTATATACCTCCTGATGTTCATGCTTTTGTATAATTTCCTCTTGTTGAGTGTGGGCAGAAACTATGTCTTGCTGTTAACCGATGGAATATGACAAAGTTGATGGGAGATCAGTCCTTTGACTATGTTATGGTTGTATTAAGCTCTATCTGTCTTGCTGACTCATTCTGGGAGACTCTCTCTCCTTAGCTGGGTTTGAGGAAGTTAAGTGGTCATGTTGGGAGGCACAGGGTTTAGAGTAGCCTTTAAGAGCTGAGGGAAGCCTCCAGTATCCTTCCTTCAAGATCCATAAGGAAATTAATTCTGCCAACAGTCTGAGTGAGTCTGGGAACAGATTCTTCCCCATTTGAGCTTCCAGATGAGAAGGCAGCCTCACCCACACCTCGATTACAGTTGGGTGACCCTTAGCAGAGTACCCTGTTAAGCTGTACTGGACTCCTGGCCCACAGAAACTGAGAGATAATAAATGCATGTTGTTTTAAGTTGCCTGGTTTGTAGTAATTTGTTACACAGCAATAAATAATTAATGCAGGGCTGTTTTATTTCCCAAACAAGGTTGGAAAGGCTGTAAAGACTAAAGTTGTTGGTATTCTTAGCAATACCTTGCCGAGTATATGGTAGGTGACTGGCAAATCTTTGTTAAATCTTTATCATAGATTCAATAGACACTATTGAACATATATAGACCTTTCAAGGAGAGACCATGTCATCTTCTTCTTTCCATCTTCTTTGTCTGGCAGGGGTCTGACACATAGTTGACATTGAATATATATTGTGTTAATGAAAGTGCAGTCAGTGTGACAGAACCACCACAACTTATGGAATAAGTCAGCAAATGATAACCCACTAGTCAAATCTAACCCACTGTCTATTTTTAATACAGCTTTTGAGTTAAGAGTGCTTTTCATGTTTTTAAATGGTAGAGAAAAATAAAAAGAAAAATATTTTATGATATGGAAATTGTATGAGGTTCAAATTTTAGTGTTCTCAAAGTCTTCTTGGCACACAGCCACACTCCTCATGTGTGTGTTGTCAGTGAGTGTGTCCCTGTTAAAAAGGCAGGGTTGTAGCAGCAACAGAGACCCTATGTGGTACTCTCATCACTTTGCCCTGTTGCTTGGCACACTGGAAATGCTAGTGATGCAATTACAACTCGACCATATTTCAAGTGCCACACATGTTGGCAAATTGTAACTTTTGTGTGTTTTTATTACCAGTGCATACCTATTGTGTCAAAAGAAGAAAAGTAGACTTGGAATATTGCTCTTTCAAGGCACAGTAGAGTGTGAATTATTTTCTTACTGAAGTAGATGGCAAAGCATTGCGTTTTTTAGTGCAGTAACACTATACCTTTGCTAAAAGAACACAGTATTATGTCAGCTTTACCAGACTAAGTACTTAAAATATTTCCAGCTCATAACAATGTGAAGGACAGAAAAAATAAATAATTTAAAAATGGAATATCTCATCAGAGAAGAATTTGTTCACAAAATTAAAAAAAGAAAGTGAGATTGCAATCAGAGTGAGTTTCTGGGTGTCTCATTTGTTGGCAAAGCAAGGAAAGCTGTTAACAATAGTGAGTTATTGTGCTTGACTGCAGCAACAAAGAAATGCATTCAGAGGAAATAAACTTGTTTAAGACTATTAACCTTTTGGCAAGAACAATTGCTTGGAGAGCTTAAGACAGTAGGAGCAACATCAACAGTCAAAAAACAAAGCGAATGATTTTAAGTGGTTTTCCTTGGCTCTTAATGAATCAGTAGATGGCATTGATACTGCTCTGTTGTTGTTTATTTGAAGTCAATACCCAGTTTAAATTGACTGAAAAATTAGCCCATATGACTACTTTGTGTGGAACAGCTGCAGGTGAGAATATTTTCAAAGAAGTTGAGAAAACACTAATTTGGTACAACCTGAAGTGGACTCTGCTAAGATGTGTTATTTCTGATGGTGGTCAAATATGTGTGGAGCAGAAAAAGACATAGTTGGACAAGTGCACAAAGCTAATGAAAATGTAAGGTGTTTAAACTCTGTAGCTATTCATTCTATTTACCAGAGGAATTACTTGAATTTATCTTGTGTCTTGAACCAATGTCACCAATGATAAACTTCATTAGCTCTTTAGACTTAACTGTTTTCAGTTCCATAACATTTTGTCAGAAATAAAAGTGGAATATTTTCACTTGCCTTACCAAAAACAATGTAATGGGTTAGCAATGTCAAACTTTTACTGTGATTTTTTTGAGTTTATGGAAAAGAGTGAAAATTTTCAGAAGAACTGCCCTCATCCAGTAGTTTTGCATACTGCATGATGTTGGAAATTACTTTTGCTGAAGCCTTGATATTTCTGAATAAATTCAACCTAAAATTACAAAGGCCAAAGAGCACTTCTATGATAAACTTATAGTATGGTTAAGTCATTTGAATGACAACTAATTGTTTTAGTCATGACTGATGTTAAACTGCTTTATATATGAAGGTGCCACCAAAAGTTAAAGAAGTGAGATATTCATTCTTACATAAATTCTCAGCACACATTTTCCAAGCTCGAATGATAGTTCTAGCAGCTTTTAGGGGTTTGTTGTTGTTGTTATTTTACTGTGGTAAAATATATGTAATATAAAATTTCTCATCTTAACCATACTTAAATGTCCAATTTAGGGGATATTCAGTGGTGTTTAAGGACATTCACAGTGTTGTAAAACCATCATCATTATCCATTTCCAGAACTTTTCATCATTCCAGACAATTAATTCCCATTAAGTAGCTCCCCATTTACCTCTCTTCCCAGCCTCTGAAAGCCTCTAACCTACTTTGTCTCTAAGAATTTGCCTGTTGTAGGTACTTCATATAAATGGACGCATGCAACATTTGTCCTTTATTATCTGGCTCTTTTCACTTAGCATAATGTTTTCAAGGTTCATCCATGTCGTAGCATGTATCAGAATTTCATTCCCTTTAAAAGCTAACATCCCATTGTAGGTATACACCACATTTTGTTTGTCCATTCGTCTGTCGATGGACATGCAGGTTGTTTCTGTGTTTTGGTTATTATGAATATTGCTGCTATGAACATTGGTTTACAAGTATATGTTTGAGTCCCTGCTTTCACTTCTTTTGGGTAGATACCTAGAAGTGGATTTGCTGGACCATATGGTAATTTTTTGAGGAACTAGCAAACTGTTTTCCACAGTGGCTGCACCATTTAATATTCTCACCTGCAGCAATATACAAGGGTTCCATTCTCCATCCTTGCCAATATGTGTGTGTATATATGTGTATATCTACATTCTAACAGGTGTGAAGTAATATCTTAGGGTGGTTTTGACTTGAATTTCCCTAATGGTTAGTGATGCCCAAGATCTTTTCATGTACTTGCTGTCCATTTGTATATCTTTTTGGGAGAAACATCCATTCGAGTCCTTTGCTCATTTTTGAGTTGGGATTATATTTTTCTTTTGCTGAGTTGTAGGAGTTCTTTATATGCACCAAATATTCCCTTATCAGATATATGCATTGCAAATATGCTTTCCCATTCCTAGCGAACATTTTTTAGATCTTGATGCAAATCCCAAAAAAACTCCACATGTCAAAATCATTTAAGTTAGAACTTGAGGAGCTTCCACCTTGTTCTTCAGTTGGAAATAATTGGTCTGCAATTTAGTGACATGCTAAAGGACAAATATCAAGAAGAATCTAATAGACTTCTCACAATGCCTAGTAAGTGAAGAATATGCTCAAATAATATTGCATGTTCAGGGGATAAGATCCCTAACTTTGAATCCCAATTAAAAGTGGTGTTACCTCCACCAAAAATTTTCATTTTGTAACTAGGACATATGTATTATAAAGAATCAATTATGATTCTTCTATTTTGAATTTCATCAACAAAAATGCTTGGAAATTTGTTTCTCTTTTGGCACGTGTACCTGTGTAATATATCTGGTTTTACCTTTGGCCTGCAAAGCCTAAAATATTTGCTCTGTAGCCCTTTACAGAAAAGGTTGCTAATCTCGTTCATAATAGATCTACTATAGGAATTAATCCTTATATAATTTTAGAAAGGATTGGGAAAGTTAAAGTCCAGGAGGGAAGCTGGATAATCAGAGAAGAATTATTAGTTAATCTGAGAAAATCAAACATGTTCAGATACAAAATCATATTGCAAAAGGATGGCCAATGTATGTGGGGAGGAGGGAACAGTGCTTCTATGTAGATCCCATGTCTGTGGTATCACACCAAGTATCTGGTGTGTATCTGAGCCATTAGTTGTCAACAGTGTCCGTGCTTGGTAAGTGGAGCTACATCTGGAGTGGAAGAGAACAGGGCAGTTTGCATCCCATGAGTACCTCTCAGTCCATTACTGTATTTAACCACCATAACCTTCAGAAAGTACAGCTGCTGCTTTACTTCTGACTTCCAGGTCTTACGTATTTTCTTCTTTTAGTCAGTTCTCAGTACAATATGGTTAAAATTTTCTGACTTAAAAATGACATATATTCTAAACCACTGTGTTGAATGAATGACCTCAGTGTTAAGTTAGATTATTTGGACTGAGTTGATATCCAGATCTCCTTATGATTCAGCCTTTTTAATTTTATCCTTTTTTTATGGAATACATATTTTCCTTTGAAATCAACTTTTTTTTGGAGACATACAGTAAAATGAACTAATTTTATATATGTATTTAGATGTGTTTTATCAATGTATAGACCCATGTAACCACCACTCCACTGAAAATACATGTTTCCATTATTCCAAAATTTTTTCTCAAACTCTTCATAGCAGCCATTCACTACTACACTTGACCTAGATGATTACTGATGTGCTTTATAGCATTATATATTAGGTTTTCTTCCTTTACAGGTTTATTAAAGTAGAGTCATACAGTATATACCCTTTTCTCTCTTCTTTTACTAAGAATTTGTTTCTGAGAGTAATCCATTATGTTAATCAGTAGTTGTTTTCTTTATGACTGAATAATATTCCATTGTTTGAATAGACCACCTTTTATCTATATATTCACGTGTTGTTAGACATTTGGATTGTTTCCAAACTTGAACTATTTGTGCTCAAGTCTCTTGGTAGACTTATGCTTTAATTTCTCTTGGTGAATATCTAGGAGTAGAATGTTTCATTTACATGGTAAATGTTTAACTTTCTAAGAAACTGCCAAAATGTTCTCCAAAGTGAATGTACCATTCTAAATTTCATCATCATTGTATGAAAGGTCTAGGTACTCTACTTCTTTGCCAACACTTACAACTCTTTTTAATTTTAACTTTCTAATGAGTATGTGATGTTAGCTCATTGTTGTTTTAATGTGCATTTTCCTGGTGACCAGTGATAATGAGGTGTCTTTTCCTCAGGATATTGGCTGTTTTTATATCTTCTCTAATAAAGAGTTTGCTTAAGTCCTTTTGACAAATTAAAAATATTACACTGTTTGCTTATTATTGAGCTTTAAGAGCTTTTTGTTTTCTGGGTACATGTTCTTTGTCAGAAATACTGGACATATTTTTTTCCCAGTCAATGGCTTGTCTTTTCATTTTCTAAATGGCATACTTTGAAGAAAAGAATATTAGTTTTCAATCTCATGAGTCCTCTGATTCATAGTGTTTTTGTGTTGTGTTTTGTTTCATTTACAAGATCTTTTGATTAAGATTCAAGAATATTTTCATTTATATTTTGTTTTAGAAGTTTTATAGTTTGGACTTTCATGCTTAGGTCTATGATCCATTTTTTAACATAATTTTTGTGTATGGTATGAGGTAAGAGTCACTATTCTTTTCTTTTCAGAATACATATTCAGTTGTTCCAGTATTAGTTGTTGAAAAGATCTTTTTTGAAAATCCATTAGTCATGTGTTTGTGGGTCTATTTCTGAACTCTTGATTCTGTGTAATGATCTGTATGTCTATCTGTAGGCCCAAATTACATTGCTCTGATTACTTTAGCTTTACAGTAAGTCTTGAAATCAGGTAAAGTAAACCCTTAACTTTTTTTTTTTTTAATGCTTTGGTTAATGTAGGTACATTTTATTTCTATATAAATTTCAGAATGAACTTTAAAACCAAAACAAACATAAAAAAACAAGCCTCAGGAAACCCAAACCTTAGTGGAATTTTGAATGTGATTGTTTTATTTATAGATCAGTTTGTAAATATATTATCTTAATAGTCTTCATTATTTCATGAGCATGGTATACCTCTCCATGTATTTAGGTCCTAAGTTCTCTCAGCAGTGTTTTGTAGTTTTCAGCGTGTAGGTCTTGTACATCTTTTCTTAGATTTATTCCTAAGTATTTCAGGTATTTAGGTACTTTCATAATTTATTTATAAATATGCATAATATATGAAGATATTATATCATACATGTAAAAAAGAACATATATTGAATATGTCTATATTCACATTTTCTTTCATCTTTCTTTGTTGGTATATGAAAATGTAATTGTTTGTTTTCTAGATTGACCATGTATTCTGCCAATTTGCTAACTTATTAGTGCCAACAGCTCTTTTGTGAATTCCTTGCAATTTTTAATGTATATGTTCATATTGTCTCTGAATAGAAAGTTCTTATTAACTATTGTTTTTAAAGATTTTATTTATTTATTTATTTGACAGACAAGAGATCACAAATAGTCAGAGAGGCAGGCAGAGAGAGGGAGGGGGAGGTAAACTCTCTGCTGAGCGGAGAGCCTGATGTGGGGCTCGATCCCAGGACCCTCAGACCATGACCTGAGTCAAAGGCAGAGGCTTAACCCACAGAGCCACCCAGACGCCCCTCTTATTAACTATTAAAAGCAAATATTCAGACCATTGTCTTTTAATCTGATTTTTATATTGTTGGGTTAAAATATACTGTTTCTTATTTTTTCTTGTGTTCTATATGCTCTCCGTTCTTTTGTCTCTTTTTTTCTCCTTTATTGTCTTCTCAAAGATTAAGTGTACTTTCAGTGTTCCATTTTATCTCCCCTGTTGCCTTATTTAGCTATACCACTTTGTTCTATTAACTTAGTGGTTAATCTAGAGTTTATAGTGTGCATTTTTAAGTTTTCACAGTTTTCCAGATAGTATTTTCCTACTTCTTGGGCATCTTTTTCACAGTTATTTCTTTAAATATTTTTTATTATTTTAATTAAAAACATTAAAGTTAATTCTCTTTTTAAAATGAACTGCTCAGGGGCGCCTGGGTGGCTCAGTGGGTTAAGCCGCTGCCTTCGGCTCAGGTCATGATCTCAAGGTCCTGGGATCGAGTCCTGCATCGGGCTCTCTGCTCAGCAGGGAGCCTGCTTCCCTCTCTCTCTCTCTGCCTGCCTCTCCATCTACTTGTGATTTCTCTCTGTCAAATAAATAAAATCTTAAAAAAAAAATAAAATAAAATGAACTGCTCAGTCTTGCAATGTTTTGCTTTTCTTTCACTATTTGTCTTTGGATGTGTTTCCTATATACGCAATCACCTCTTACTATGTGTCTCTGTATTTTTCAGGATGAGTCACCATCATTCCTATCAGACTTTAATCTCTTCTTGAAGTGCTGCAGATGTTAACTTGACCATCTTCTTTAGCAAGTTTATTTCAAAGATCATCGGCTCAGACTGTGAAGAAGAGGTATGTTATTGTATTTACTTCCTTTGAGAAGGGTGTACCTACCCATTTTTATATTATTTGATTATTTGATTACCAACAAAGCTGCTACTGATGGGGAGACACTTGAACAGTGGGCTGTTTTTTTTTTTTTTTTTGGTTAATTGATCCTTGAGGAACATTGAAGAGGTTTCTCAAACCCTTCTGATGTTGGACGTGACACTCTACAATATTAGTTTTACAATATTCACTACTGATCCAGGAAAACCTTTTAGATGATATAGTCTTCAAATGTCCCTATTCACTTACAAAGTATCAACATAGAGACTTTTACTATTTTAACTTCAGGGTGCATTGTTGTTAGGTGAATAGTGGTAATTTGGAAGAAGATAATACTGTTAAATAGTTCAACATTGTTGGAAAGTTGTTTTTCCTATAGACCCAACCTTTGAATATTTGTATTTTACATATCCATTTCATCTTATGGTAAATAATTAACCTGCATGGTATTTTGTGTTCCTGGGTTTGGATTTTAACACATTAGCTAGGTAACCTTGGGTTATAACTTAAATCCTCCCTGCCTTAGTTTTTTCACTTCTACAATGGTGGTATACACCATTGGTAGAGGTACACCTACCCCATCAGGTAGTTTTGGGGATTAAATCAGTTATTAGATGGAATGTGTTTGAAAGAGTGCCTAACTTATAATTACCACTCAACATTTGTTAACTGTTATTATCCACCTATTATTATTTTAGAAATATTATTTGGTGAGAAAGAAAGAGAAAATAGAATAAAAGGAAGTCTAACATACCTCGTTAAGAGAATAAAAGGAATCAATAAAGGAATTTTGTGGGATATTTACCAGTAAGGCAGGAAATAAAAATGTATGATTGTTTTGCTTAATAGAGAAAGTCTGTCACAATACTTTTTAAACAACAGTAACAACAACAACAATAGCAATCTAAAATCAAATAATCCCTTTGGGAAGCTCAAGTTATTAATAGTTGAAAGTCAGTTTGGATTTTCTTTTTGAAAAAACCCCTTTACAAATATTTGATGTTCACTTATTTCCATTAGTTACACAATTTGACATTTATTTGCTTTTTACAAACAATAGCAAAACAAGTACTATTCATTTTATACTTATCTCTGTCCCACATCAGTTCTTTCCGATTTTCCTTTATTTGGAGTTTATAGTAAACTCATCAAATAACATCTTTATTAGTTTGCCACCACTTGTATTGTTACATTTGGTTTTATTTTTCATTAAATGAGAGTTTTTGACCACACACTCAAATTTATTTGTTAAAGTAAGTTTCCTCTTGTCTGGAGGATGTCTTTGTGGGTTTTATAATGTTAAGCTTTCATTATGAAGTTGGTGTAAACTTCTCTTCTCTACCAAATAAGAGATAGGCTTAGTCTGAGATAGCCCAGTGTACTGACTGGATGGCTGGTTACAGTCTACTTGGATTTAATATTTGTATTTAATACATTGAAATCGTTTGCTTGGATGGATGATTGGTAGATTTTTGCTTAAAAGTTAGTAGTTACATTATAGGGACATTTATATAGAGTATACTCTAACTTAAATAAAATATCTACCTCTAAATTTATCATATAGTTTCAGAGGTTATATCTGACACCTGATTTATTCTACTACTTTCAAGCAGGCATTTTAATAAATTCCAGAAAGGTTTTGAGGATGTTAGTTGCTTGAATAAACATAAATGTGATAGAATCATTCAGAATGGTTTAAAGAACATAAATATTGGAGATTTAAAAATGCCAAAAACTTTTCATTAAAAATAATTACTGCATTAATGTGTTCAGGTCAACTCCAAGCTTCTTAATAAATGAAGCATAAATAGGTATTCAAGAGAGACAAAAATTTTTCTTAGGACATATGCTAAGAGGAATTTACTACATGGAATTATTTAGAGGCATTGATATTAGCAGCGATTTTGTCCAAGACAGAGAAATATTCATCATATTGACACATAATATCCATGCATGTCTTCCCACCTCCTCCTTGTTTGGTAAAATTTAATGGAATGCAACCTATATCCAGAAAAAGGAACACACACACACACACAAATGATATGTATAAAGCTCAATGAATTTTCTTAAAGTGAACACACCCATGTTACCAGCTTCCAGATTATCAGAAAATAGAATATTGATGAGTAGCCCCCAAAGCCTCAAGTGTGCTTTCTTGCCATCACAGTCCTCTTTCCCCAAATAATTGGGAAAATTATTCCCCCCAAAATTGGGAAAATATGAATTCTAACAGTATGCATTAGTTTTGCTTGTGTGCTTACTCCTTTATATTAAAGGAGTGAGGCAGTAGGTAACCTTCTGTGTCTAGCTTCTTTCTCTCAACGTTTTGTTTGTGAGCTTTAGTGGTGTATGTGAGTGTAGTTGTGGATCACCAATTTTCATTACTGTGTGGTTTTTCATTATATGAATAAAATACAGTTTATATGTACATTCCGCTGTAGATGGCCTTATGGGATAATTTCCAGTTTTTGGCAATTATGAATAATGTTGCCATTATAAAGAGTGCTGCAGATGTCTATCTGTGATGTACATACACATTTTTGTTGCGTATGTATCTAAGAGTAGAATTGCTCCATTAGAGTGTGTATATACACTCAGTTGTAATAAATACTGAAAAGTAGTTTTTCATTTTACACTCTTTAGACAGTGTCTGTGAGTTCCATCTGCTTCCCATCCTTGCCAGTACTGGGCATTGATAGTCTTTCATTTAGCCATTTTGCACCTTACAGTGATTTTAGTTTCTGTTTCTCTTATGACCAATGACATTGAGTATTCTTTCCTATGTTTTTAAGCCATTTGGATATTATTTTTTGTTGAGTATCTGTTCAAATCTTGTGCCATTTTCTTTGCTTTTGTTTTGTTTTTTAAAGATTTTATTTATTTATTTGACAGAGAGAGAGAGAGAGAATGAGAGAGGGAGCACAAGCAGGGGGAGCAGCAGAAGGAGAGGTAGAAGCAGAGAAGCTTGATCCCAGGATCCTGGGATCATGACTTGAGCTGAAGGCAGATGCTTAACTGAGACACCAGGCACCCCTTGTGCCATTTTCTTATTGATACGTCTGATATCGTCCTGTTTTGTTTTGTTTTGTTTTTAAAGATTCTGTGTATTTGATGGACAGAGGTCACAAGTAGACAGAGAGGCAGGCAGAGAGAGAGAGGGGAAGCAGGCTCCCCTCCCAGCAGAGAGCCCAACAAGGGGCCCAATCCTGGGACCCTGGGATCATGACCTGGGCCGAAGGCAGAGGCTTTAACCCACTGAGCCACCCAGATGCCCCAGATATTGTTCTTTATTAGCAGACAGTTTGAGTTCAGGGCACTGACAGACCCCCCAAGTACAGGAGTTCTACATTTTTGCTTCCAAAGCAAGGCATGCAGTTTAGATATCAGGCCTAAATGCAGAAAAGTTAATATTTATTTTTAGTGTCAATGAGGCTGATATAAACTATGGCCTAGTAGAGGGTCCATGTTACCAAGGTATAGCTTGGACTGGAGAAGTAACTATTCATAAAAACAACTCCATTCCGATAAGAATAGTTTGAGGCTTGGGAAGGAAACTTCCCGTAAGGCCGGACAGCTTGAGTTGGCTGCAAAATGTGCTCCTGATAATAAATGCGCTGGCTGTTGAGTGGAATTTATTCCCTCTCTCCCCCACCTTCCTTCTCTTTCTTCCCTTCCTTCCTTCCAAATTATTTGTATCAGTAATGAAAATTATCTGCCAAAATGATGATTCTGGCAAAGGTGATACATAGATATTGAAGTCTATTGAGACAAAGGCCTGAGGTTTATTGAGGTTCAAAATGGCATGAAGGTTTGAGGAGATAACCAGTTTTGGTCCCATGCTGCTTCCTGCTCTTAGCCTATATATGGCTCTTATCCTTTTTATGCTAAGTGAATTAACATATGCTAAATGTATAAAAGAGTGTTTGGCACCTACTACACACTCAGCATATTTTGATTGTGGTCATTATTACCACTTCCTGTTTCTGCTATCACACCTTTTGCTCTTGGGGCTTGGAACTAGACATGGTCTGTGAACTTACCTTACGTTGTGTAGCTTAACCTTCTGGTGCCACTTTTGACAGTGGGTAGGAAAGCAGGTGTCTGATGTGTGAGATGATGTGGAGGCCCTCTTCTTCCTTCCCATCTGCTCCTGATCTTGTGTTTGACTCTCCACGAGACAGGCAGGGTTGGCACCTGCCTCTTCACTCTTGCATGGCCAGTGTCTCTCCAGCGCCCGACCCTAACAGGGAGCTAATCAGTGTTTGCTGGACGTTTGCTCCACTGCATCTTTTACTGTGCCATCTGCTGCACTTGAGATGTGTGTGCAGCACGTGGGTTCCAGGCCCATGTGGAGTTTGGAGAAACTTGGCAGGGTGCAAAAACTGTAGGTTTAAGAGTCAGGCAAGAATCACTTGAATCCCAGTTTATCTACTTCTCCCTAGCTGTGAAACCTTGGACAAATCACTTAAAGCCTTGGGGTTTTAGTTTCCTTGTCAGTTAAATATAACTGAAAAATCTGCAAACTCTGAAAGTTGGTGTAAGGATTAGGTATAGCCCACCTCACAGATCTGGTATGTGCACATTCCTCAGTCAGTAGGACTGTTACTGTCTAGTAACTGACATTTTAAAAACGACTCACTCAAAGATCTGCTTTGATCTTCCCAGTTTCCTTTCTATCCTATATTCTTTTTTTTTTTTTTAAAGATTTTATTTATTTATTTGACAGTAGATGGAGAGGCAGGCAGAGAGAGAGAGAGAGGGAAGCAGGCTCCTTGCTGAGTAGAGAGCCCGATGCGGGACTCGATCCCAGGACCCTGAGATCATGACCTGAGCCGAAGGCAGCGGCTTAAACCACTGAGCCACCCAGGTGCCCCTCTATCCTATATTCTTAAAACTTTTTCCTGCATTGCATTATATCAATAAGAACTTGAAGCTCAGATGGCCACAGTATACTACATGATACTGATATCTCTTTGGTCACTTTTTCTCGCACAAATATGCACTGGGGAATGGAATAATGTTCAGTAACATGGATATTCTCTCCTATCCTGCAGGCCTCCCTCTTTATCCATCTAGGAGGGTTTTGTCTTGGTCAGGTCCCTGGATTTTTTTTATTATACTTCTTAAAATATTGATTTACTTATTTTAGAGAGAGAGATTGAGAGAGAGTCTCAGAGAGAACATGAGTGGGAGGGCCAGAGGGAGAGGGAGACAGAACATTAAGCAGATTTTGCACTGAGCGTGGAGCCCGAGGCAGGGCTTCAGCCCATGACCTTGATATCACGATCTGAGCCGAAACCAAGAGTCAGATGCTTCACTGACTGTGCCACCCAGGTGCCAAAAGGTCCCTAGATCTTTTGATGTGGAATCAGGGGAGCTGGTCACGAGAAATGGCGGGGTGGCTATGAATTACCCAGAATGTTATTTATTATGTGTAGGTATTAAAAACTTCTTTGTTGTGCTTGTAATGGTTTCATATATATATGAACAAATATATGAGACTCTCATGAATCCAGTGTGTATAATGTTATTTCTTCTCTATCATACCCAGAACCTGGAATGATGTTAGGTTTGTAGCAAGCATTCAGAAATGCTTGTTAATTTGAAGTATTTAGAAATAACATTTATCAAAGAGATGTTTTTCAGTGGAATGGAAAAAATGTTGACCCCTTCTTAAGGAAATGATTTATCTCATGTGGAGCTCACTAGATACCACATTCAGAATGTTTCATACATTCTTTGGATATTATTGGGGAGTCCAGAGCTAGATCTGAGCAGGGGAGAGCACGTGCCAATCCTTTTTCCTGTGTTCACTCCCCTACCTTTATATATACATGTGTGTGTGTGTGTGTGTGTGTGTGTGGTGTTTTAATTCCAGTGTAGTTAATATATGATGTTATATTAGTTTCAAGCGTACAATATAGTGATTCAACACTTCCATACATCACCCAGTGCTCATCGTGACAAGTGCGCTCCTTCATCCCCACCACCTATTTCCCCACCCATCCCACTGCCCCTCTGGTAGCCATTTGTTTGTTCTCTGTGGTTACAAGTCTGTTTTTTGGCTTGTCTTTCTGACTCTTTTTTCCTTTGTTCATTTGTTTTGTCTCCTAAAATCCCCATATGAGTGAAATCACATGATATTTTGTCTTTCCCTGACTGACTTATTTTGCTTAGCATTGTACTCTCTAGATCCATTCATGCTGTTGCAAATACCAAGATTTCATTCTTTTTTTATGGTTGAATAGTATTTCAGTGTGTGTGTATGTGTATGTGTGCATGTGTGTGTGTAATCTTTTTATCCATTCATCTATTGATGAAAACAGGATGCTTCCATAATTTGGCTGCTGTGAATAATGCTGCAGTAAACATAGGGGTGCATATATCCCTTTGAACTAGTGTTTTTGTATTCTTTGGGTAAATACTCAGTAGGATGATTATTGGAACATAGGGTAGTCTTATTTGTAATTTTTTGAGAAAACTCTATACTGTTTTCCACAGTGGCTGTACTAGTTTGAATCCACCCGCAGCACCTGAGGGTTCCTTTTTCTCTGCTTCCTTGCCAGCACTTGCTGTTACTTGTGTTCTTGATTTTAGCCGTTCTGACAGGTGTGAGGTGATACTTCATTATAGTTCTGATTTGCGTTTCCCTTATGATGAATGATGCTAAGCATCTTTTCATGTATATGTTGGCCATCTGTGTGTCTTCTTTGGAGAAATGTCTATTCATGTCTTCTGCCCATTTTTAAATTAGAATTATTTTGTGTGTGTGTTGAGTTGTATATATTTTTAATATATTTTGGATACTAACCCTTTAGCAGATCTGCCATTTGCAAATATCTTCCATTCAGTAGGTTATCTTTTATTTGTTTATTTATTTATTTATTTATTTATATTTTCAGCATAACAGTATTCATTATTTTTGCACCACACCCAGTGCTCCATGCAATCCGTGCCCTCTATAATACCCACCACCTGGTACCCCGACCTCCCACCCCCTGCCCCTTCAAAACCCTCAGATTGTTTTTCAGAGTCCATAGTCTCTCATGGTTCACCTCCGCTTCAATTTCCCCCAACTCTCTTCTCCTCTCTAACTCCCCATGTCCTCCATGTTATTTGTTATGCTCCACAAATAAGTGAAACCATATGATAATTGCCTCTCTCTGTTTGACTTATTTCACTCAGCATAATCTCTTCCAGTCCTGTCCATGTTGCTACAAAAGTTGGGTATTCATCCTTTCTGATGGAGGCATAATACTCCATAGTGTATATGCACCACATCTTCCTTATCCATTCGTCCGTTGAAGGGCATCTTGGTTCTTTCCACAGTTTGGCGACCGTGGCCATTGCTGCTATAAACATTGGGGTACAGATGGCCCTTCTTTTCACTACATCTGTATCTTTGGGGTAGGTTGTCTTTTAGTTGGTTATTTCCTTTGCTGTGCAGAAGCTCTGTATTTTGATATGGTCCCAATAGCTTATTTCTGCTTTAGTTTTCCTTGCCTCAGGAGACGTATGTAGAGAGATGTTGTTATAACTGATATCAGAGAAATTACTGCCTCTGCTCTCTTCTAGGATTTTTATGGATTCAAGTCCTGCATTTAGTTCTTTAATCCATTTTGAATTTATTTTTGTGTATGATGTAAGAAAGTGTTCCAGTTTTTTTCTTTTGCATGTAGCTGTCCAGTTTCCCCAACATCATTTGTTGAAGAGATTGTCTTTTTTCCCTGTTGCATGTTCTTACCTCCTTTGTTGAAGATCAACTGACCGTATTATTATGGGTTTATTTCTGAGCTTTCTATTCTGTGCTGTTGATCAGTGTGTCTGTTTTTGCACCAGGGTCATATATTTTATTTACTACAGCTTTGTAATATAGCTTGAAGTCTAGATTTGTGACACCTCCAGTTTGTGTTTCTCTTTGAAAATTGCTTTGGCTATTCAGGGTCTTTTGTGGTTCCTTACAAATTTTAGGATTGTTTGTTCTAGTTCCGTGAAAAATGTGGTGGGTATATGTATTAAATTTGTACATTGCTTTGGGTGATACAGACATTTTAACAATATTTGTTCTTCTAGTCCATGACCGTGGAATGTCTTTTCATTTCTTTGTGTTGTCTTCAATTTCTTTCATCAGTGTTTTATAGTTATCAGAGTACAGGTCTTTCACCTCTTTTAAGTTCATTCCTGTGTATTTTATTAATTTTGGTGCAATTTTAAAGGGCTTGATTTTTTAATTTCCCTTTCTGCTGCTTCATTATTAGTATATAGAAAAGCAATGGATTTCTATACATGAATATTGTGTCCTGTGACTTTACTGAATTCATTTATCAGTTCCACTGTTTTTTTGATGGAATCTTTAGGTTTTCTACATACAGCAAATAGTGAAAATTTTACCTCCTTCTAATCAACTTGGATGACTTTTATTCCTTTCTCTTATGTGATTGCTGTGACTAGGACTTCCAGTACAATGGTGAATAAAAGTGGCGAGAGTGAACATCCTTGTCTTGTTCCTGGCCTGAGGAGTTCTCAGTTTTTTTCCCATTGGGTTATGATGTTAGCTGTGGTTTTTTCATATAAGGCCTATATTATGTTGAGGTCTGTTCTCTCTAAACCTACTTTGTTTAAAGAGGGCTTTATGATGAATTGATGTTGTACTTTCTTGTATGCTTTTCCTGCATCTATTGAAATGATACATGGTTCTTTTTCTCTTACTGATGTGATGTATCATGTAGTTTGATTTGTGAATCGTGAACCACACTTGCATCCAAGGAATAAATCCCAGTTGATCATGGTGAGTGATTTTTTTTAAATGTATTTTTGGATTCATTTTGCTAGTATGTTATTGAGGATTTTTGCATGTATGTTTATTAGAGATATGGCCTGTAATTCTCTCTTTTTTGTGGTGACTCTGTTAGGGTTTGGAATCAGGGTAATGCTGGCCTCGTATAATGAATTTTGAAGCTTCTTTTCTCTTCTGTTTTTTTGGGAAAGTTTGAGAAGAATAGGTATTAACTCTTTAAATGTTTAGTAGAATTTATTTGTGTAGCTGTCTGATCCTGGACTTTTCCTTTGTTGGGAGTTTTTAAATTACTGATTAGATTTTGTTGTTGGTAGTTGGTCTGTTCAAATTTTGTATTTATTTCTACTTCAGTTTAGGTAGGTTGTATGTTTCTAGAAATTTATTCATTTCTTCTAGATTATCCAGTTTGTTGGCATATAATTCTTCATAATATTCTCTTACAATCTTTCATATTTCTGTGATGTCAGTTGTTATTTCTCCTCTTTCATTTGTGATTTTGTTTATTTGAGTCCTCTCTTTTATTTTTTGGATGAGTCTGGCTAGAGGTTTATCAATTTTGATGATCTTTTCAAAGAACCAACTTCTGGTTTCATTGAGCTGTTCTGACATTTTTTAAGTTTCTTTGTTTATTTTTGCTCTAATCTTTATTATTTACTTTCTTCTGCTGGCTTTGGGTTTTTTAAATTCTTTTTTTTTCTAGTTCCTTGAGGTGTAAGGATAGGTTGGGTATTGGAGATTTTTCTTGGTTCTTGAGGTAGATCTGTATTGCTATGAACTTCCCTCTCAGAACTGCTTTTGCTGCCTCACAAAGATTTTGCACTGTTGTGTTTTTATTTTCATTTGTCTCTGTGTATTTTTTGATTTCTTCTTGATTTCTTGGTTGACCCATTCATTGTTTAATAGCATGTTATTTATCCTCCATATATCTGTTCTCTTTCCAGATTTTTTCTTGTGGTTGATTCCTAGTTTCATAGTGTTGTGATCAAATAAGATGCGTGGTAAATAAATAAATAAATAAATAAATTTGATCTTTTTGAATTTGTTGAGACTTGTTTTGTGGTCTAATATGGGATATGTTCTGGAAAATATTCCATGTACACTTGAAAAGAAAGTGTATTTTTCTTGGTGTTGGGAAAATTGGACAGCCACATGCAGAAGAATGAAACTGGACCATTTCCTTATACCACACACAAAAATAGACTCAAAATGGATGAAAGACCTCAATGTGCGATAGGAATCTATCAAAATCCTTGAGGAGAACACAGGCAGCAATCTCTTTGACCTCAGCTGCAGTAACTTCTTCTAGAAACATCACTAAAGCCAAGGGAAGCAAGGACAAAAATGAACTATTGGAACTTCAACAAGATCACAAGCTTTGCATAGCAAAGGAAACAGTCAACAAAACCAAAAGACACTGACAGAATGGGAGAAGATATTTGCAGATGACATACCAGATAAAGGGCTAGTATCCAAAATCTATAAAGAACTTATCAAACTCAACACCCAAAGAACAAATAATCCAATCAAGAAATGGACAGAGGACATGAACAGACATTTCTGCAAATAAGATATCCAGATGGCCAACAGACACATGAAAAAGTGCTCAGCATCACTGGGCATCAGGGAAATACAAATCAAAACCACAGTGAGGTATCAGCTCACACCAGTCAGAATGGCTAAAATTAACAGGTCAGGAAATGACAGATGTTGGCAAGGATACAGAGAAAGGGGAACCCTCCTACACTGTTGGTGGGAATGCAAGCTGGTGCAGCCACTCTGGAAAACAGCATGGAGGTTCCTCAAAAAGTTGAAAATAGAGCTACCCTATAACCCAGCAATTATTCTACTGGGTATTTACCCTAAAGATACAAATGTAGTGATCCGAAGGGGCATGAGCACCCAAATGTTTATAGCAGCAATGTCCACAATAGCCAAACAATGGAAAAAACCTAGATGTCCATCAGAAGATGAATGGATACAGAAGATGTGGTACACACACATACACACACACACACACACACACACACACACAGGAATCTATGCAGCCATCAAGAGAAATGAAATCTTGCCATTTGCAATGATGTAGATGGAGCTAGACAGTATTATGCTAAGTGAAATAAGTCAATTAGGGAAAGATAATTATTGTATGATCTCTCTAATATGAGGAATTTGAGAGGCAGGGTGGAGGGTAGGGAGGTAAAAAAAATAAAACAAGATGGGATCAGGAGGGAGACAAACCATAAGAGACTCTTAATCTCACAAAACAGACTGAGGGTTGCTGGGGAGTAGGGGAGTAGGGATAGGGTGGCTGGGTTATGGACACTGGGGAGGGTATGTGCTATGGTGAGTGCTATGAAATATGTAAGCCTGATGATTCACAGACCTGTACCTTTGGGGCAAATAATACATTATATGTTAATTAAAAAAAACAGAATTAAAAAGAAAAGAGTGTGTATTTTTCTGTTTTAGGATGGAATGTTCTAAATATGTCTGTTAAATCTGGTCTGGTATGTCATTCAAAGCCATGGTTTTCTTGTTGATTTTCTGTTTATATGACCTGTCTTTTGATGTAAGTTGGGTGTTAAAGTATCCTACTATTATTTGTTACTATTGATTATTACCTTTATGTTTGTTATTAACTCTTTTATGTATTTGGGTGTTCACATATTGGTGTGCATAAGTATTTACAATTGTTATGTCTTCTTGTTGGATTTTCCCATTATGGCTGTATAGTGTCCTTCCCATCATGAATTGAGGAATATCTGTGTATCACTCTTTGCAGTAGCACAGGTAGATTAGGAAAGAGCACAACAAAAATAATCTTCCAACATCTATTCTTTCACTCATCTAGCAAATGTGTTTAGTTAGGTACTTACTGCATCCACAAAGAGACAGGATGGCTCTGAATGATTGTGTAATTGTGAAAGATATGTGTTTAGTGAGGTTTCAGCACATGGCGATTATATTAAAACTGAGGAAAAAATCATATGGTTCACAGTATGTAGGTTCTAAAGATCCTTTATTTGTTTTCAAAGACATTTATTATGTTCAATGTAAGTGTTTCAAAGTACTCAAAGACATCTATAGTCCTTTTAACTGGCAGTTGCTTTTAGAAGCAACCAGACTAACTGACAATCTTGTTTTCCTAGCCTAAGCAGAAAAATGTAACAGTTATATGACAGTAGAAATAAAGGAGACTAGATTTTGGTGAATCAGACTCCATAGGCCTATGGAAGACACATAGTTATGTAATAGAAGACACACTAAAAAGCCTATGGGGCTTTATGGAGACACAAACCAGGGTCAGCCAAGCCATCAAAGGGAAGGTGCTAGCCAAATTTTAAAATTAATTTTAAAATGAGGTGGCCGCTAGAATGTTTAACTTACATGAGATAAAGAATTTATATATTTAGATGACAGAAAGCATGTTAAAGTGTGTTTAGAGGTTTTTTTCATATTTTTTCTTGCATCATTTCTATGTATATGCTACAGTTAGCTACTTCAGAATGATAATTCCAAAATAATATCTTGAATGAAATATAAAAATTTATTGCATTATATAGTTTGTGTCCTGTCCCCTTCCCCCCAGAGTTTTAACCATCAGTGCCTATGCTTTCACTGTAGATCTTTAATTATAGGGCATATTGTTTCAGAGAGCAACTTAAAATAGAGCCATCTAGTGGCAACTGACCTGACTTAACGTCATGTGACTTCAGTCAGTAGAAACGGGCTAAGGAGTGTGTTCAATTTACTTGATTTTCAAATTACTTGAATATCACAGGAACCTGTATGTTAATATCATGTTTAAACACTGATGACATTTACTGTGAAATATGATGTGGGGCAGTAAAGACATTGCTATTGTGTTATACATGAGCTCTCTATAGGCCATTGGGAAATATTTGTTCAGTGTTGTTTATTTTGGAAATATTCATTTCAGTTAAAGGTTATGTACTTAATCACTGTTATGTTTGAGTTTTTTTTTTCCTTTTGATGTAATAAGCCATTCAGCTCAATGAAATTTATTTTTAATTTAAGTAGACAGAGACTTCAAAGAAAAGAGGGTGGGGTTGCAAGTGAGTGAGAAAAGATGGCCAAGTTGATACAAAGAGTAACAAAACAGTGTAGGAAAATATCAACATGTCTTGCACAATCAATCACTGAAAATGTGTAAGAGTGAAGTCATCATGAGTAGGTACAAAAATAGCTGAAATAAATAGCATAAGAAAATATGATGGAACTCCTAAACCCAACCTTTCTCTTATAAGGAAACAGTAAGAAGTAAGAAGACCTCTAGTGTCTGAAAATTAGTTCAAATTACAATAAAGCAAAAATATTTCTTGTAGTGGGAATTTTCAGTCATAAAATTTAGCCATCTGGAATTATTTTTAAAAGACTATACTATTAAATCTTTTGAAATAGAGAATTTTCTTTTTAATGGGAAATCTGTCTTTGATTGTAAAGATGGAACACTATGTCCTTGGCCTGGATGTTCTTGAGTTGTAGACTTAACATATAGTGGAGGCTGGGATTCCAGTAAATTTATTTCAGGCATGAAAGCCTGGAGGAATAAATGCATACATGTGAATAGAGGAGTGTAAAAATGTGGTATCCACTTCTATCATAATGCATTCCATGTAAGTGACACCATCACACTCCTTATTTTATTGCTGTGATGCTGTGAAATGGAGGAAGTAACTGATTGCTGTAATTAGCTATTGGCAAATTAGACTGTGTAATGAGATGCAAAATAGCTCAGTGGCAAGTTTACACAATAACTCTCTGCCAAAGGACAATATTTTGCTTTTTTTCAGGAAAGGAAATCATATCCCACTCTAAGATAACATGAGCTTGTAATACATGGAACAAATTTAAAAGGAGAATTAGAAATTAAAATGTAAGTCCAGTATATTTTAAAGGGGACTCTATTCTAATTTTTTTCTGTTTAGAAGGTCTTCAGGAGGTTGGTAAGTGATGGTCAGTGCTGGTATGTCTGCAGCTAAGGTCAACAGTTTGTAAGAGAAACCAGAAAGGTGGCATAGGACTTATGAAAACTCATAAGATGAAGATCTGATCTCTGGTTACAGAGAGAGTAGACTTTTTGGCCATACCCACAGACAGTGCCTTTCCTCATAGCACATTGCTGAGATTCTGGCAGGGCTGGAGACTTTTAAAAGGTTGAATGGGGAAATGAAAGGTTGTGAATGAATTGCTTTTGGAACTTTCTCTGATACAAATCTCTAAAAATTTCATTCTTTTTTTTCTCTGCCTAGGATCCTTAGCTTTTTAAATAATATGTATAAGACTTTTCACTTTCTATATTATCAGTAGCATTACAGACCTGAAACACGTGTGGTGGCTATTGAGAGACTAGGAAGAAGTCGGGGTGGTATTTGGGGGGATTCACTCATATCTGTGGTATTTAGGTAAAAATGACTGCCTAATTAATTTTTGGTAATTAATTTTTTCTTTTTTTAGAAGTTTTAATTCCAGTATCATTAACATGAAGTATTATAGAAGGAGTTAAGATGGCAGAGGAATAGGAGGACACTAAGCTTGTCTCATCTCTCAAACCCAACTAGATAGTTATCAAATCATCTAGAACACCCAAGAAATCAATTGGAAGTATGAGAGAACAAAAACCAGAAATTTATAAATAGGAAAGTGACTGCCTCTTAGAAGGTAGTAGGTGTAGAGCATTAGCTTGGGAGAAATACAGCTGTGGGTATGGTGGCAGGGAGGGAGGTCTGCTTATGGAGGAAGCTACTGCAAAGTATCATAAGCAGCAGAGTGCAAAATCTGAACTTTTAGAAGTTTGCTACTATGGGGGATGTGCCTTAAAGGTGCTCAGGTGGCAAAATGAGCAGAGTCTCAGGAGTGACAGGATGGTCTGAGGATCTCCTGGTTGCAAAAGAATAAGTGGTGCCAGTGTGCTGCCCTGTCTCCAGGCATAGAGGGGTGTGGCTGAGAGCAGTGAGTCTTGGTGCTGCTGCTCTGTTTTGCCACGAACTGTGAACCACTGTGCAGTCATGTGATTGCTTTCCTGGGACAGCCTGGTGAATGGCAAAAGTGGAGTGAGACGACCCCACCCCTGCACCACCAGAGTACAGTGCATGTCTGCCCCACACGAGTCCCTAAAATTTGGAGTTTTAAAACTCAGTCATGCACCTGAGATAAAAAAACTCAGATATAGGCAGAGTGAACACAGTGTTCTGAGAGAAACCAGGGGCATAAGAGGGGTGATTGATTGCTCTTCTGTGCGGTCTCCCTGAAGAGTAGAGGGTGTGAGCTTTCAGCTCCAAGACTATAGAGTGGGGCGTTGCATATTCATCACACCCATCAGTGCTGAAAGTCTTCAGGGAAAAAAACCATGCCACCTAGTTCAGGCAGGAGTCACTTAAAACAAACCCTGTCCCTCCTGTGCCCTGGAGGCACATTTCCATTAGAGCAAGTCCTCCTGAGAATCAGTGTGAGAGACCCCTCCCCCTAGAGACCAACATAAACAACTTGCTAGCACCAGGTCTATTGATCATAGAGTACTACAAATCTTCAGCTCTAGGGGAAATAGGATCTAGCTTCCTTTTGTACTTTTATTCTTTATTTTTTATTGTTAGTTTTTCATCTATTTTCCTTATTTTTTCAAATTTTTATTAAAAATTTTTATTAATATATTTTATGTATTATTTTATCATTTATTTTTATTTATTTTATTTTGTTTTGCTTTTTTGTTTTTGTTTGTTTTTTAAAGGTTTTATTTATTTATTTGCCAGAGAGAGAGAGGGCAAGAGAGCACAAGCAGAGTGAGCAGTAGACAGAGCAAGAGGAAGAAGCACACTCCCTGCTGAGCAAGGAGCCTGATGCAGGACTCGATCCCAGGCCGCTGGGATCATGACCTGAGCGGAAGGCAGATACTTAACTTACTGAGCCACCCAGGCATCCCTATTTTTGTTTGTTTTTTTGTTTTCTTTCTTCTTTCTTTTCTGGGCAAAATTATGAGACAGGGAAGTTCACCCCAAAAGAAAGAAACAGGAAGTAGAACTCACAGCCAGCAATTTAATCAATACAGATATAAGTAATATGTCTGAACTAGAATTTAAAACAGCAATTATGAGGATACTAGCTGGGCTTGAAAAAAGCATAGAAGACACTAGAGAATCACTTACTGCAGAGATAAAAGAACTAAAATCTACTCAGGCTGAAATTAAAAATGCTATAATTGAGACACAAACCCAAATGGATGCTATAAAAATGAGGATGAATGAATCAGAGGAGTAAATCAGAGATATAGAAGATAAAATTACAGAAAATAATGAAGCTGGAAAGAAGAGGGAAAGAAAGCTAATGGATCACAAAGGTAGACTTAGGAAACTCAGCGACTTATTAAAATGTAGTAACATTCATGTCATAGGAGTCCCAGAAGATGAAGAAGAGGATTATAACTGAGAACTTCCCTAATCTGGAGAAGGAAACTGGCATTCAAGTCCAAGAGGCACAGAAAATGCCTCTGAAAATCAATAAAAACAGGTCAACACCAAGACACATCATAGTGAAACTTGCAAAATACAATGATAAAGTGAGTACTCTTAAGGAGCTAGGGACAAAAGGTCTTTAATCTACAAGGGTAGAGACCTAGAGTTAGCAGCAAATCTATCCACAGAAACTTAACAGGCTAGAAGAGAGTGGCAGAAAATATTCACTATGCTGAATGGGAAAAATATGCAGCCAAGAATTCTTTATCCAACAAAACTGTCATTCAGAATAGAAGGAGAGATAGAGAATTTTCCAAACAAAAACTAGAGGAGTTCATGACCATGAAACCAGCCCTGCAAGAAATTTTAAGAGGGATTCTGAGTGGAGACAAAAAGGCCAAAAGCAACAAAGACTAGAAAGGACCAGAGAACGTCACCAGCAACACAAACTTTACAGGTAATACAGTGGCAGTAAATTCATATCTTTCAGTAATCACTCTGAATGTAAATGGGTAAATCCTTCAATCAAAAGATAGAGATATCAGAATGAATGAAAAACCAAGATCCAACTGTATGCCTACACGGGATTCATTTTAGACCTAATGATACTTGCAGATTGAAAGTGAGGAGATGGAAGACCACCTATCATGCTAATGGATATCAAAAGAAAGCTGGAGTGGCTATATTTGTATCAGACAAACTAAATTTTAAAACAAAGACTGTAACAAGAGATAAAGGGGATTATAAGATAATTCAGTGGTCTGTCCATCAAGAAGATCTAACAATTGTAAATACTTATGCTTCCAAGGTGGGGGCACCCAAATCTATAAATCAGTTAATAATAAATGTAAAGAAACTCACTGATAATAATACAATAATAGTAGGGAACTTTAACATCGTACTTACAACAGTGGACAGATCATTTAAGCAGAAAATGAGGAAATAAAGTCTTTGATGCATTGGACTGGGCAGACTTAACAGATATATTCAGAGCATTTCATCTTAGAGCAGCAGAATACACATTCTTTTCAAATACACATGGAACATTCTCCAGAATAGATCACATACTGGACCACAGATTAGCCCTCAACAAGTACAAAAAGATTGAGATCATGCCATGCATATTTTCAGATCATGATACTATGAAACTTGAAGTCAACCACAAGAGAAAATTTGAAAGAGCTCAAATACATGGAGGTTAAGGAACATCCTGAATGAATGGGTTAGTGAATGAGTGGGTTAACCATGAAATTCAAGAAGAAATTAAAAAATATGTGGAAGCAAATGAAAATGAAAACACGACAGTCCAAAGCCTTTGGGATATGGGAAAGGCAGTCCTAAGAGGGAAGGATGTTGCAAAACAGGCCTACCTGAAGAGGCAAGTAAAATCTCAAATATACAACCCAACCTTATACCTAAAGGAGCTAGAAAAGGAATAGCAAATAAAGACTAAAGCCAGCAGAAGAAGGGAAATAATAAAGTTTAGAACAGAAATAATTGATATAGAAGCAAACAAAACAAAGCAAAACAAAAACCCAGTAGACAGATTAATGAAACTAAACTGGTTCTTTGAAGGAATTAATAAAATTGAGAAGCCCTAGCCAAACTTATCAAAAAGGAAAGAGAAAGGATGCAAATAGATAAAATCACAAATGAAAGAGATCACAACTAACACCAAAGAAATACATACAATTATCAGAGAATTCTATGAAAAATTATATGCCAACAAACTGGGCACTTGGAAGACATGGATAAATTCCTAGAAATTTATAAACTACCAAAACGGAAATAGGAAGAAATAGAAAACTTGAACAGAACCACAACCAGCAAAGAAATTGAATCCGTAATCAAAAATCTCCTAACAAACAGAAATCCTGGACCAGATGGCATCCCAGGGGAATTCTACCAGACATTTAAATGTAAGTCCTTATCATTCTCTGACTGTTCCAAAAAGCAGAAATGGAAGGAAAACTTGACTCCTACTATGAAGCCAGCATTACTTTGATTCCAAAACCAAAGACCCCACTAAAAGGGAGAATTACAGTCCAATGTCCCTGATGAACATGGATGCAAAAATTTTCAATAAAATCTTAGCAAATTGAATTTAACATTACATTAAAAGAATCATTCACCATTCATCATGGTGGGATTTATTCCTGGGCTGTAGGAGTGTTTCAGTATTCACAAATTAATCAATGTGACACACCACATTAATAAAAGAAAAGATAAGAACGATATGATCCTGTTGATAGATGCAGGAAAAGGTTTTGACAAAATACAGCATCAATTCTTGATAAATATCCTCGACAAAGTAGGGATAAATCTCAACATCATCTAGGCCATATATGAAAGACACACAGCTAATATCATCCTCAATGGGGAAAAACTGAGAGCCTTTCCCCTAATGTCTGGAACAAGACAGGGATGCCTACTCTTAACTGTGACTATTTAACATAGTGCTGGAAGTCTTAGTCTCAGCAATCAGACAATAAATAGAAATAAAAGGCTTCCCAACTGGTAAGGAAGAAATCAAACTTTCACTATTTGCAGATGACATGAAACAGTAATTAAGCTTGACTTTAAGCTTAACATTTTAAGATTATCCATGGATAGGAGGTGTTTGTAATGCTTTTCTCGAACTCACCATTCTTACTAGATGTCTATGCATGTTTTAAAGTCATGGTATCAAGGAATCTTAAACAATCTTGTCTGACACAGTAGGGTGAAAAGGTTAACTAACTTGTCCAAAATCATGCACATAGAAAATATAAATGTTTCTGACTTGAAGAAAAAATAGAAAAATAGCCATAAAGTTCCCCAAAAGTTCAACATTCAAATAATAGTTCTGTTAGAGACTTTGCTTAACACAATTTTAAAAGTTTACTCGCATATATCCAGATATTACTGACTTAACTTTAAAAGTTTGGTTGTGTGAAAATGAGTCTGATATTTCAGAAACTCAAATATCTTGTGTAGGATTGAAACAGTTCCTTGAAAAAGAATATGAGACAAAATTAGAAAAGAGACTATTAGGGCTATTTTAGAATGAAATATATATCTTATAATAATTATTTAGAAAGTTTAATGTTTCTGATAACATTTCC
This sequence comes from Mustela nigripes, assembly GCF_022355385.1. Lineage (NCBI taxonomy): Eukaryota > Metazoa > Chordata > Mammalia > Carnivora > Mustelidae > Mustela > Mustela nigripes. The sequence continues at coordinate 34,294,576 of NC_081568.1, forward strand.
TTATATGAGAAAATTATTTAGACAATGTCATATCTATATAGTATTAAATTTTTAAAAAAGTAATATTTTAAAATTCAATTTTGCTGTAAGAAAACAGTCACATAAAAATTCAGAAATGGAGTTGTTGTGGGGGGAGAGCCCACTTTAGATTTTAGGCTTAAAGATTTAAATTATACATTGAGAAATCTATGTTACACATTTAAAAATGTTTATGATGAAATTATTTATGGCTGTTATTGTACTACTTTGATATTGCTGCTGTAACAAATTACCACAAACTTAGTGTTGTTACACAAATTCATTATTCTATAGCTCTGGAGATCAGAAGTTGAAAATGGGTTTCTAGTGAAGGTGTTAGCAGGGTCACATTTCTTCTGGAGGCTCTGGGAAATTGTGCTTCTTTGCCATGTCCAGTGTCTAGAGGCTGCCCGCACTTCTTGACTTGTGGTCCCTTCCTTCCTCTTCAAAGCCAGCAATGAAAGGTTTGGTTTTTCTTGTATCAAATCACTGTGAGTCTGACTCTTCTTTCTCTCTTTTCTTGCCTCCTTCCAGGACCCTTCTAATTATATTGAGCCCACGTGAGTAATCTAGGATCATCTTTCTATTTTAAAGTCAGCTAATTAACAACCTTAATTCCATCTCCAATCTTATTAGTTTCCCTCTGCCATGTAAGATAGCATATTTATAGGTTCCAGGTGTTAGGATGTAAAGCTGTGTGTGTGTGTGTGTGTGTGTGTGTGTGTGTGTGTGTTTGTGTTTGTGTGTATGGTCATTATTCTGGCTACCGTGATTATTATCAATTTATTTTATTTATTTATTTGTTTATTTATTTTTATTTATTTATTTGACAGAGAGAGAGATCACAAGCAGGCAGAGAGGCAGGCAGAGAGAGAGAGGGGGAAGCAGGCTCCCTGCTGTGCAGAGAGCCCGATGCGGGACTCGATCCCAGGACCCTGGGATCATGACCTGAGCCGAAGGCAGCAGCTTAACCCACTGAGCCACCCAGGCGCCCCGATTATTATCAATTTAACGTTTCTAGTTCATGAGACACCACAAATTTCACTTAGGGAGCTGAGAAGGTAAAATAGAAAATGAAAATCTGTGGATACAGTTGGGTCAGTTATGAGAGTAGAGGCATGTTAAATAAGAAACACTAATAAGGTAGAAGAGATGAGCTGGGCAGTAGTCTGCTTGTGCTTCTAGGGGCTAAATGATCTGTTTGTTCCATTGAGCTACTACTAATGCTTGCCTATATACTGTAGATCTGAGTGCCATTCCAGTTCACAGTGTTTCCAACTCAGTAACTTTAAAATTCTACCTGAAAATCATATAGTAGTTTTAAAAATCAAGAAGAATTTTCTCTTATTTTTTAAAAAGATTTTATTTATTTATTTGACAGACAGAGATCACAAGTAGGCAGAGAGGCAGGCAGAGAGAGGGGGGGAAGCAGGCTCCCCGCCAAGCAGAGAGCCCGATGTGGGACTCGATCCCAGGACCCTGAGATCATGACCTGAGCCAAAGGCAGAGGCTTAACCCTCTGAGCCACCCCGGCGCCCCAATTTTCTCTCATTTTGAGAAGTCCCTTATTGATACTGGTGCTAACTTATTTTCTCCTTAGATATTGTAGATAAGATGTGAAATGAAAGTTTGCAGTGGTATAAAGTCAGTATTTCTTAACCTTGTGTAATTCGCTGCCCTGGAGACCCCAGACTTGAATGTTGTCTCTTCTGCTTCTTCAGACCAACTTGATAATTTAGTAAATGGACTGAGAGCCCAAGGCTTGACCACATTATGGAAGAGAGGTAGGACTATGGTTATATTTCGTATTGGCATGAGACTTGGATTTAGCAGGGCAGGAGAGAAAGTAGGATTTTAAAAAGTGGTGGGGAAAAAAGGAAAAGGAAAAAAGTGAGTAAAAAAAATGTAAAGATGTAACTTACCAGTATATGTCCAGAGAAACAATGGAGCAGGAGAAAAAGTCACAGAAGGAAAATGAAAGTTATGCAGAAAGTGGAGAAACTTAAGAGAGTTTGAGGAAAAACAGATGTAAGAGAAAAAAAAAGTACAAACACCCAACATTGGGCAATGCAAGAGAAAGTCCAGTAAAATGGTGGAGAAAATGTGAGCCAGAAGTACAACAAAGGTTAAAATAATGTTTGCTTTGCTTAGTCTTAATAACAGGAAAGGGACTTACCACCTTCTTATAGTTTTCCTTCCAAAAACAAAAATTCATGGCAGTTCTACAAAGCCTAAGACAACAAAAAATTTCTACCAACTCAAAAAAAAAAAAAAAAATAGTAAGTCTTGTTGCTTGGAATAGTTTTTTTGAAGTTTATTATGATGTTTATATGTTTAATTACTATGTTAATATGAGAATAATACTGTTTTTTAAGTGAGTAGATGAAAAATTTCAAATATGTGAAAACACCATGCAGTGTACCCTCCTTGCTAAGAGATGGACATGTATAGCTTAGCGTAAAACTTGGCCAAGCACTTTGACTGAGATGGACTGGAGGCAGTGAGCGCCGGCTACCAGGCCAAAGCGGAGATGTTTCCTACTTGCAGAGAGGTGGATTAAAGGACACTTTTGAGTTCCTTCTGGTCTTAAAATGACCATTAAAATTACAATCTGGAAACACTCCACTTCCCAGCTGGTGGGCCAATTAGCTATTTTCTGCTTTGAAAATAAAGTTAACTTTCAGTTATCTGCACTAGTTAGGGGGATGTGTCATGGAATAGATCAACCAAAAGTATAGAAAGTCCAAAAATAATTTTATTTTTCTTTGAAAGGGTTTTGTAGTTACAAAAGTCACAAAAGTTCTGTAGTTTAGAAAGTTCTGAATACAAGCAACTTTTCAGACAAAATGGGTTCTTTGTTATCAGTGACCTTCTCTGTATCTTTATCTTCTTTTAGAGGCTGGTATAGAGTCTTAACGTATATTCAAAAAAATGTTTGATGAATAGAAATTGAAAATGCACTGCCAGACCTGACCATGGAGCTTCCCAACCTTGCATCCTGTTTGGTCCCTCTCCTCCTCCTCCCTCCAAATGGAAATTAACTATGTATCCTTGTTCATGGATGGAGCAATGGTGACTAAAAACACAGGAAGCTCCACTACCAGCTTCTCCTCCAGCTTTTTCCATGCCATACATATCCCTTCTTTAGTGCTTCTCCACTTACCATTTCTCTTTTCTGGAAGGTTCTTTCCGTGGATATGTATATGACTTTCTTGCTTAATTTTATAGGACTCTGTTCAAATGTCACCTTCCTTAACCCTCTTACATAATAGAACTATATACACCCCAGTTATTATCTCCCTCACTCTGTTTTATCTTTCTCCATAATAATTTATCATCATCTGTTTATCATGTTGTTTACTGTTCTTTTTGTTGTCTGTTTCTATACATTAATGTAAGTTCTCTGAGGTCAGGAACTCTATTTTGATCTCCTATATCTTTATGGTATCTAGAACAATATCTACACATAATGATAGTCTATAAATGTTTGTTGAATAAATTAATTCAAGATCTTTATATATGAAACAGAAGTGAATAGAGTACTATTTATTAAATATCCTAACTGCTTTCCACTTACAAGGGACAGGGTAATCAATGAGGAGTGCTTCCCATTATCTCCATGTTAAAGCCAAATAAAATGAGTATCAGAGATATTTAAGTTGAATGACATTTAGCTGAACCAGAAATTTGGAATCACATTTGTCTGGTCGTAGGTGCTATGCTTATGGTATAAATTTCTCATATTATTTTTGTAGGCTTTGGAGGGCATGAAAGTTCTGCCGAGGTGTTGGAAGAGGGTGGAATAGGGCAGAATGGCCCCAGGATGGTCTGAGGCAGGACCATGAGAGGAGATTCCTCCTGAAGTAGAGGGGCAAAAGTCATAGCTCAGGACATAGTAGTATCATCATTCAACAGGCTGACAGTAGAGGCAGATATAAAAAGAAAATCTAAGGAAGTATAAGAAGGAAGTATCAGGTGAGGGCAAGATGCCAAGGGCAAAATAGGACAGTAGAGAGGCTGAAAACAATGCCAGGATATTAAGAGCCAGTTTCTCTGTGCTCATGTGTATGGTCACTGGTGAATCTGAAGATTTATGGATGGCAGAGAGCCTGATACAGAACTGTCAGAGCATTCCTTTGGAGTTATTAGCTCCGCATACATTCTGTGACTAGTGATGCAGCTCTCTGCCCCTTTGATAAACATGTTGTTTCTTCATGCTTTCTCTGCTGGCAGTGAGGATCTCTGCAACCAGGCTACCTGTGATTCCTAACGTTCAGAGTGGTGTTGCATCACTTGGTTTCTTATTTTTCAGTCCTTCTGTTACCTGGCAGAACTGTGCTATGACTAGGCTTTGCCTTTGTGGGCCCCTTCCTCCATAAAATATTAAAAATCTATGATTGTGTTGGTCTAAAAAGGTAAATGTGGGGGTGGGGGTGCCTGGGTGGCTCAGTTGGTTAAGCATTTGCCTTTGGCTCTGGTCATGATCTCCAGGTCCTGGGATCGAGCCCCTTGTGGGGCTCCCTGCTCAGTGGGGAGTCTGCTTCTCTCTCTCCCTCTGCCCACCACTCCCCCAGCTCTCTCCCCGAGAGAGCATGGTTGCTCTCTCTGTCAAATAAAATAAATAAAATATATTTTTTTAAAAAGGTAAATATTAATATTATATAGTAAAACATTTTCTTCAACTTAAGTGTTCTTTTTCTTCTGAGTTTAAAAGAAATTAGAACATTTTTGTGGGGCCTAGAAGTATTGTGGGTCCTGGGCACTATGCACAGGTGGCGATTCGATAAGGGAGCCCTGGCTTATGAGCTATCCTCTTGCTTTAGAATATAAAATAATCACATGTGACATCCTTGGTTATAGTAATGCTTTGACATTGGATTCTCTGATTGTGAATAAAATAAATGTACATGGCATTATCCTATTTGGCTACAGTAAATCTTTGTCAGTACAGAGTATCTAAAAATACCTAGAGAGGGTCTCTTTGATTTCTTGGAAAAAGTTGAAATTTCTGGAACTCATTAGATTTTGGAATCCTCTTTCGGTTCTCTTTATGTTCTTAGTTCTACAGTGCCAGCAGCTTGATAGATAATTTCAAGCAGGGAAAGTAAGAAACTAAAGCTAAAAGAAAGTTTTATTCCTAAAAAAATCTGGGAACTACCAAAATGAAGATTACTAAAGAAGACTTTAAGATTTCCTAGAGTTGCTGGAAAAGGATGGTATAGTTGTAGGAATTACTGTGATGATAATTAATCCTCAGAATGGTCTAACCACCATAGACTGAGTTCCTACTGTGTTTGAAGCACTAAGTACTTTTTTTTTTTTAACAAATAAATCCTAAGCGATAGTATTAATCCCAATTTATGAATGAAGAAATGAGGATTATAGAGGCTTAGGAACTTTTTCATTGTTGATGAGTGGCAAAACCAGGACTCAGCTAATTTTCTATGATGCCAGCAACTTGCATCTAGCCTCATTTATCTATTGTCTTTCCCATAGCTCCTCAGAACTATTGGAGAGTTCTTTGGAATTTTGCTAATTTTTGGATGTAGCCATGATGAGAGGGGTGGGAAAAACCCCAGAGAGAAGGGGTGTTTAGCAGATGCTTGGGAGCGTTGTGGGGACTTGGTAAAAATGTGATGAATTCATCTGACCTCTCTCCACTAATTGTGGGTTCTCTGAATAAGGGGAGGACAAAAATGTCCACTTTTCTCTTTTTCCTGACTGACCTCCAAAGCCATCTTTCTGTTGAGAAATGAATTCCTTTTCAAATTAATTTTTTGAAAAATAAAATAAGAGATATTTGCTCAAACATATGGACAATCGTTATTTAGACAACATGTGTTTAGTGAGGGTCAGTTATGTGCATGATTCTGTGTGAAATACCAAGGGAAATCCCTGGGTTGCAATAATGTTATTATACTCTAAATCTGCACCATTCATTCAGTGGGTGTATAATTGAACCACAGATATAATTTTAAAATTTCTAGTAATCACAAAAAATAAAGAGAAACAAATGAAATTAATTTACTGATGAGTTTAAACCAGTATGTTATCCGTTTTGGCATGTAACTAACATGAAAATTATTAATGATATATTTTACATTCTTTTTTCATACCAAGTCTTCAAATTTTAGCATATGTTTTATATTCAGAGCACATCATAATCAGAATGCCAGACTTTCATTAGAAGTACTTAAAATAAATTTATGTTTCATAAAATTAATCCTTGATAAAGTAGATTCATGTGCCTACGTTGTTTCAGACACACTTGTATTATTGAACTGGCTATCAGTTTTAAGTTTAATTTAGATGAATTAAAGTTAAATAACAAAAAATTTGCTTCCTCAGTTGGAGTAGTTACATTTCAAGTGTTGAATAGTCACTCATGGATAGTGGCCAATGTATTAGACAATGTGTATCTTAGAAATTCTTGGGGCACCTAGGTGGCTCAGTAGGTTAAGACCTCTGCCTTCAACTCAGGTCATGATCCCAGGGTCCTGGGATCGAGCACCACATTGGGCTCTCTGCTTGGCGGGGAGCCTGTTTCCCCCTCTCTCTCTGCCTGCCTCTCTGCCTACTTGTGATCTCTGTCTGTCAAATAAATAAATAAATAAATCTTAAAAAAAAAAAAAGAAAAATTCTTTATAGCTTATGACTTTTGGGTGAATCCCACTTAAAAGAGCTCATTTAATTTGTCGATTGGCAATTTGAATACAAAAGCCATTTTCTTAGTGTATTCAAGGTCTCCGCTATTCCATCCATTTGTTGTAAATCAGTTAGATAATTTTGTCCTAGATCATATTTTTTGAACGCTTAGATAGCGATGGTTCAAAACTAAAGTAGCCATGCTTTAAAAATATTCAGTTTATTTTCACCTTGTTTGACTTTTCTATATCTCTCCTCTCTTATCCGTCCTTACTTTTTCTACTTTCCACATTTTTAGAAATAGGAGAACATGGGCAGGATTATGAATCAGAATCATTTTAGATTCTTCCTCTTTCATCCTTAAAATCCTTGAAATGCCATTGGCAATCTAGTTATTAGTAACATAAATATTATCCATAACTAGAAAGTGAGATAACTGAAAACTTTGTTCTCTTAGCTGTTATTCTTTTAGGCTTTGAGAAATGCTATTTTGGGGTTCTTGGAGATGATGTTACTTTATTTATGGATGTGTTTGCCTTTTGATTAATGCATTTGGTGACTGAAATTCCCTGGGTGGTATTCAAGATGAGATTCAGTCAGGGTTGTTGGATGCTGGACTTGGAATGCTGTGGCAGCATGGGATGCAAGACATTGGAAAGATAAGAACTCAATAGTATCAAGGTGCCGTATAGGACATTATAGGATGTGCAGTCCTATATATACACTGGACAGAAATGTAATGCTTATGGCATGGATAAGCAGATTGGGACTGGAATATGACTGGTGCGATTTTCATTAGTTCCATTCACTAGCTCCAGTCAGTCATTAGCCTGACTTTAGTGTCTTATATAAGTTTACCCTTAGTTGGGAGGATTCTGTGTATTTAGAGTGGCCCTAGGATATTTTGGCTGTCCTGTTAGGTTGAGACATCCTGAAATCAACTCAGCTTATTGCAGGACAGCTAGAAGGACCACCCAGAATTATATCTCTTTTATTGGGGGGCAGTTAAGGTCAAGAACAAATTAAAAGTCTAAGATAAAGGATAAAAGGGCCTGATGACTTAGACTACTGAGTCTGAAACTTTGTCTATGAATTTGGGTGATACTCTAGGAGCATATATGGTTGTACCTTGCTGCTTTCTATCTCTTGTCTTCTAAAGAAAGGCAAATCTCAGACTAGTTAACTGTGACTTTTTTTTTCAGTTAGAATTTTCAGTTAGGAATAGTGTTACTGTTTCACCTTTCACTCCTACCCTACTCCCTGATTATAGCCATCACTGTTGTGACCACTGTAAAACTTAAATTCTTCTCTGGAATCTCCGTTTATTTATCTTAAAAGGCTTAGCTGAATTTTCTGGGTGTTTTGGATAAAGATATTTAGTCTTTACCATAAGTGGAGATTACTCCTTTTCTAACCACTCCCTTATAGCTTCAGTGTTCCTTGAGGGACTTAGAAGATTGGACTGTTTGGTGCCCTTGTGTTGGCACCAATTCCCTCTGCTATGAAGACTTTTATGTACTTCAGTTTTTGCAGAGTTTATCTTTGTTGATTCTAATTAATTTTTATATTAATGCATTCCTTTAATAAGAGGTTATAATATGACCCTCATTTTTTAAAAATCAATCAATTAATTAATTAATTTTCAGCATAACAGTTTTCATTGTTTTTGCACCACACCCAGTGCTCCATGCAATCCATGCCCTCTCTAA
>NC_081568.1:34303047-34308899 GCF_022355385.1 Mustela nigripes
CCCCCCCCCATTTTTCTAAGAAGCTGGTATGTCAAGCAGTAGAGAATCTACTGTTCGGTGCCAAATATGAACTGCTTATCCTTATTCATTCTGAAATAGTAACACCCAATTTTTAAAAGACTCTACTTGGAAATCTTGAAGCAGCCATTTTCTTTCTCATGTTCAAGCCAAAGATGGTGTTAGTTGATTCAAATTGATGTTGGCACACTTTCTACACACAAAAAGACCACTGCCACTTTAGTCTGCAATTCTATGAATTCAGATGACTTTTCTCCACATTTCAGCATCACTGCTAGCATCTGAGATAAAATCCCCCATGATGATTAGCTTATCAGATGTTAGGAATGCTATAGTGGGTTCTCCAATTCCACTAGAATCTTTCTTTCCCATCAGAACTTGTTATGGTCATGTGGTAAAATTAAACCACAATAATGTCTGTGTCCCATTACCCAATTTATAAAGAACAGAGATTTCCACTCTGCCCATGCTCATGGACTTAAGTACTTCTTTTCATGGAAACCCAGATGAAATTTCATGAGCAACTTACCATCACAGTCAGCTAAAACTGGATAAAATTCCTGCCTAAAGATTCAGTGCTCAGAAGAATAATCTTCCTCAAAATGGAACTGGCACTCCCTCCTCTGTACTTTAATCAGTGTATCTGCGTTTTCTGTTTTGCATCTCTAAATTAGAAAATACTTTCACAAAAATTAGGTAATGCTCAAAATCTCTTCCAGTATGTTCTTAAGATTTGGTATTAAGAAAAACTCACACCTCATAAATACCCATTCACTTATCCTCCCCTCTTTTTCTTAATCTCACATTCTTGGTATCTTTGTCATTACTATATCCATACCTTAAATTTGCTGCAATTTTTCATATTTGTTACCTTAATTACATAAGTCACATTTTCACAATTTCTTCAGTCATATATTCTGCTATCCAGCATTTCTTTAATGAAATAAATTTAATTTGTTAAGCACCTAAGAAATATTAGTATTTTGATAACTTGTACAGGGATACATTAAATAATAATATCTTCCTGGTATTTAGGCCAGCATCACTTTCAATAATGTACAGGAAGATAAAATTAAAACTTCACATTATAATTCTAGAAATTTACTGGAATTCTGCTATTTTTTAAAATATTTTATTTATTTATTTATTTGAGAAAGAGAGAGTGAGTGAGAGACAACACAAGAGAGGAGGAGAGGAGGAAGCCCAATGTGGGGCTCAGTCCCAGGACTCTGGCATCATGACCTGAGCCAAGGGCAAATACTTAATGGTATGAGCCACCCAGGTGCCACCTGGAATTTTGTTATTTTTAGTAGGGATCTGTCTTCTAACTTTATGCATTGGGAACCATTACTCTTAGATTCTTTCTTAATTTTAGGGGCAAATTTAAGACTTGCACTAACAGCTGATTGTCCATCAACGAACATCTCTATCAAAAAGTAAAGAAAATTACAAGTCATATTCTTAAAAAACACATGATATTGCATTTTCTAGATACAGAGACAAAGACTTTACAAAGGCAGTGAAGTTACTTCCACCACATTTCTAGCTTCATCTGCTCAGTTCATTCAACGGACAAATGGATAAGGCAGATGTGGTCCATATAGACTATGGAGTCTTATGCCTCCATCAGAAAGGATGAATACCCAACTTTTGTAGCAACAGGGATGGGACTGGAAGAGATTATGCTGAGTGAAATAAGTCAAGCAGAGAGAGTCAATTATCATATGGTTTCACTTATTTGTGGAGCATAACAAATAGCATGGAAGACAAGGGGAGATGGAGAGGAGAAGGGAGTTGGGAGAAATTGGAAGGGGAGGTGAACCATGAGAAACTATAGACTCTGAAAAACAATCTGAGGGTTTTGAAGGGGTGGGGGGGTGGGAGGTTGGGGGAACCAGGTAGAGGGTATTGGAGAGGGCATGGATTGCATGGAGCACTGAGTGTGGTGCAAAAACAATGAATACTGTTATGCTGAAAATAAATTTAAAAATTTAATTTAAAAAAAACTGTGTAACATTGTTGTGCTGTGCTTGTATTATGTGCTTTGACTGGAAAAAAATAGGCAACATACAAGATCCAATGGGTAATGTAAGCAGAGAGACAGAAACTCTCAGAAAGAACCAAAGGAAATATGAGAAATCAAAAACAATGAATGTTAAATGAAGAACATCTCTTATGGGCTCATCAGTAGACTGGTTGTTGTCAAAGAAAGAATCAGTGGTCTTGCAGGTAGATGAATAGAAACTTCCCAAATGAAATATAAAGAGAAAAAATAATTTAGAAAATAAAACAGACCATCTAAGATGTATTGGACAATTTTAAAAAGTGTAACTCTATACCTTTTGATAAGTATAAAGTGGTATCTCAGTATTTTCTAGGCCTTTTAAAACCTTGTCCTAAACTTCAACATGCTGGCACATATGGAACCTCCAGGAGCCTCTTTCTAGTTTACTGTCAAATGCTAACTAGACCTCCCCAATCCAATATAGTTTCTGTCCATGTTTTGTTTTATACCTGAGATAGTTGGGTCCCTCTGTCTCCTTCCAGCTTTATCTATACTCTATCTCCCCCACCCCAATACCAAGGTAACTTGAAGCTTAATATGCTCAACATGGTTTCATGGTTCAAGTTAAATTTGCCATCGGCACTCCACTCATGTCTGTATCTTCACTATTTACTGCTATTATTCTGTGTATACAAATACTTAAAGGTCCTCAAACAAATCTCAGGTCTGTTTCAGAGGCATGTAGTGAGTAGTATTTGACATTAAAATTTAGTTCAGGAAGGTACGGTGTATTTCAAGAAGCCTGGACTGGAAAACAGAAAATAGGATTTGTCTCCACACACTGCCCTTGCTAACTGCATGAGATTCACGAGCTTCATTAATTGAGTTAATAGTTCCCATTTTTAAAATTTGATAATAAACTACATAGGTTGTTATGAAGATTATACAAAATAAAATAATTTACCTAAGAGCAATTCTCAAAGTGCCTCGAATACAATAAAGGCTTTAAGAAATGTTTGTTTACGTCCTTAAAAAGCTACAAAAGCTAGAATAAGTAGAATGTTCAAATGAAAAAAAAATTCATTTTTAGTATAAATTGGATGAAAATAAGGCATTTTGGCATTTTATTTTTTTATTTTAAATTTTATAGTATTTAGCCATCCATTTTTAAGCCATCAAAGGGACAGACTTTCCCACATCCCTTTAACTTTTCCTGATATATTTATTCTCATTAAAGTTTATATTTTTATAAGATTTCAAAGTATTACAACTAAATTTTTCATTGTTTTGGCATTCTGTATAAACTCGGATTCATAAATGCATTTAGGCATATAATCAAAGCAACCTGAAGCAGCTGGACCTACTTTTAAACTGCTATAAGAAAATACTTCGGAAAGGAGTCTCTTGTAGGTCAAAAGAAATAATGCTAGGACCCATATATCTACCCAGTAACTCCCTTAGAAAGCTGGAATTGAAAAGTCAAGCTAATACATTTCATGGAGTTGGAGAATAGTGAGAACATTTTCAATCATCAGGGTTTTTTCCAACCATGATCAGAATCTATTAACCAAAGTAGTAATGCTACAAAATAACAACAAAATGAAAAAGAAAGAAAAAACAGAATTGTCTTCCACTAATGCCTATGTTTAATCTAGAACAATTTGCCTCAAAGGGCTGCTATAAAATTTCCTCGATTGGTCTATGTGGCAAGCAGAAAATTTATCCTAGGAAACTGCCAAAAGAATGCAAAAATGGAATTCTAACACCTGTACTTAGCATTGCTTAATCTTCTGTGTCACTGGAACAGACCAACCAGCTCTCCATCACACCCATGGAGGGCCCGCTGTCAGAAGCCCAGGCTGATGGCAGAGTCCGCTCATCGTAACTGGTTCAGCCATAACTCACATCACCATGAAGTGGTCTCCTCTGATCACCTCAAATTCAGCCCTCTGTATCTCACAGCCCTGAGATCATGACCTGAGCTAAAATCAAAAGTCAGATGCTTAACCAACACTTAACTGACTAAGCCACCCAGGCACCCTGCAGCATGTACATTCTTCAAGTCTGCTGCACTGGGGATGCGCAGAACAGAAAACAGAAGAACGCTAATGCACTTGAGGCAAGACGCTACCACTACGATTTAAATTTGGAGCTTACACACAACTGTCTGATATTGTCTGCTGTGCCACAAAGCAAAGGTGAGGCGAAAAAGAGGCATATCAGAAGTGTCTCATACAGGCACAAATCTGACAGCTGTGCTGAAAACTGAATTCTCATCTCATCATAGAATTCTGTTTTATCAAATGAAATACTAGCCTTAATGCTGTATTATAATAGCCCATCCTAAGCCTCTAAGATTTAACCTACAATGAACAAATCGCCTTAACAATTACATAGTCAGAGGGGCTGACATCATCAAGATAGCAGAATAGAAAGCCCTGAACCCTTCTTGCTCCTATAGAAATACTGCTTCAACAACAATATAAAGACCAATTATCTTTATGAGAAATACACAAACCAGCATGATATAAGCCAAGATGAAACCAACTGCATTAAAGTAGAAAAATTCTTGGTACTCTCTGACCATAATCCCTCCCCCAGCACGGAACCACATAATTGGAGCTCCCTCGGGAAGGAAAGAGAAGAATGGACCATACATACAATGTTCTGACCTTTTGAGAAGGCGACCTAAGGGAGTGGCTTCTGACCCACCTGTCTCAGAGTACTAACCAGCATACCCTAGATAACTTGGAGGCTGCTAAGAACAGGGGGGAAAAAACTGAGTGTTATACTGCTTTCCAGAAAACCCATGGTACATCAGATAGACATCCAAGAGAACAAAACTGCAAGCACCTAAAAACAAACACACACAGACACAGACATGGACACATACTGGAAAAAGTCTCTAGGAATCTACATGCACAAATCCAGAGAAGCTGGGTCAACAGAAAAGATTTGAGAGGCCCCAGAATGTATGGCCAGGCTGGTTCGTGATGGTATTTGCATATAAGAAAACAGTTCATAATCACTCAGAGAGGTGGCTGTTTTTTGGTGGTTTTTTGGTTTTTGTTTTTTCAACATAGGTATACCAACACAAATTTATAAGCAACACAAAGAAACAGGAGAAATGACCCAAACAAAGGCACAAAATGAATCTCCAAAAACTGACCCAAAAGAAATGGAGGTATATGAATTATTTGACAAAGAATTGAAAATAACTGTCATAAAGCTGTTCAATATGCTCAAGAACTTGATACATGAACAAAATGAGAATCTCAACACAGAAAAAGAAAACATTAAAAAAGCACCAAACAGAAATCTTGGGACTGAAGAACATAATAAATTAAATGAAAATTTTACTAAAGGGTTTCAACAGAAGATCAAACACAAGAATCAGTTAATTCAAAGACAAATTATTGGAGCAAATGATAAAACGAATAAAAGAGAAACAAAAAAAAATGAAAAAAAATGTTTGAAAGCCTAAGAGGCTTTATGGGACATCAAAAGAATGAATATTATATGGGTTGGGGGAGTGGCTCCAGAAAGAGAGAAGAGAGAAAGGTGACAGAAGGTTTACTGAAGGAAATAGTAGTTGAAATTTTCACAAATCTAGGGAAGGAGATGAACATCCAAATTTAAGAAGCACAGGGGCACCTGGGTGGCTCAGTGGGTTAAGCCACTGCCTTCGGCTCAGGTCATGATCTCAGGGTCCTGGGATCGAGTCCCGCATCGGGCTCTCTGCTCAGCAGGGAACCTGCTTCCTCCTCTCTCTCTCTCTGCCAGCCTCTATGCCTACTTGTGATCTCTCTCTGTCAAATAAATAAATAAA
>NC_081568.1:34309299-34427773 GCF_022355385.1 Mustela nigripes
TGAGTTTGAGGAGTTCTTTATAGATCCTGGATATCAACCTTTTGTCTGTACTGTCATTTGCAAATATCTTCTCCCATTCCATAGGTTGCCTCTTTGTTTTGTTGACTGTTACCTTTGCTGTGCAGAAGCTTTTGATTTTGATGAAGCCCCAAAAGTTCATTTTCGCTTTTGTTTCCCTTTCCTTTGGAGACATATCTTGAAAGAAGTTGCTGTGGCTGATATCGAAGAGGTTATTGCCTATATTCTCCTCTAGGATTCTGATGGATTCCTGTTTCATGTTGAGGTCTTGTAACACAGTTATTTTAAATTCATGGCATAATAATTCCAAAATCTGTATCATATCTAGGTTTGGTTCTGATGCTTGCTTTATCCCTTTGGGCTGCATTTTTCTTTCCTTTTTAGCATGCCATATAATTTTTGTTGAAAATGGGCATCATATATTGGGTAGTTGGAGCTGAGGTAGATGGGCCTTAATGTGAAGTTTTATATAAATCTGTCTAGGCATTGGGTGTATTTAATGTTTGCTGTAGCTTTAGGTACCAGAGGCTTCACATTCTTCCAATAGCCTATTTTCCTATTCTCTGTTGTCTTTGGGCTTCCCTAGGAACTCCTTCTTAGATGGAGTCTGCATCTTTCTGCTTTCTCAGCTTTACCTTGCTGTTAGTATACTGGGGTCCTGTGGTGTGAAGGTGAGGTGTGAAGGAGGAGACCTGTTCTGGAAGAGACCTATTCTGTTATGAATAAGTTTCCTATGTTGAACTGGTCTGTGTCTCTGGCCTATGACCCTCTCAAATACTTTATATCTGCTTTCTAGCCTCAGGTGGGACAGGAAACTCTAGGGGCATCTGTTATGGGAAATTCTCTTCCTCAGGGAGGAGGAAGCTCTGATAAAATCTTTTAAATTCTTTCTCTTTGTCATGTGGGCTTTTGTCAGGGAGAATGCTCTGGGCAGAGTTTATAGTGGATAACCCTACCCTGCCTCTATTAGGGCCAGGAGAGGATCTGTCTTGGCTCTTCACTGTGGGAGCCTGATGGTGTTCCAGGAAGTAAAATTCATGAAAATGTGGAGCCTTCCTATGATTCTGGCCTCCAGGAGTTTCTCACCCTCATGCTAGTCCATCTTTGGCTTCCAGCAATATTTCAAAATCACCATTTAAGTGTATCTACCAGTTTATGGTTCCAGTGGCTTCTGTTCTTGATTAGTAGATATTGACTGTGACTCTGGATTTCCCTGTCTCTCCAGAGTTTGGGCTGGCAGTTTGCCCTACAACCTCAGTTTTCTAATAAGTCTAGGAAAAGCTGTTGATTTTTAGGTTCTTTCTTTCTCAGCTTTTCTCTTGTAAGGATGAGGCTGACAACCACCAAGCTCTTTTGGTCAATATAAGGTGGCATGACATTGTATGACCTAAAGGGGTAGGAATTCTTATATGGTACTATAGAGAGTATAAATGGGTACAGAAATTTTGCAGACACCATCAGTTTTATTTAATGAAATTAAATCTGCTTTGGTTCTTTGAATCAGCCTTGCCATGCCCAGGTATATATAAAGGAAGGATAGTTTTGAGGATGTTTATTTTGATGTGGTTTAGAGCAATTGGAAATTCTCAGTATAGGTACCATCACTGTTGGACTAGATAAGTGAAATATGGCAGATATATACAGTGGAATACTACATAGCAGATAGAATCACTGTGTGTAGATATTAAAAAGACAGTGTTGAAAAAGTTGAAAGAAAACCACATCTATGGCATAGCATTCATGTAAATAAAAGAAGAAATATATAAGCAACACTAAAAATTTCATAAGCATATATGAATATTTGAGGACATACTTCAAACATACTAGAATTGATGTCTGTGCAAAGGAAGAAAGTGAAAATGGAGATGGATAAGGAGAAAAATAAAACAAACAAGAGAACAGCCTTGCACGGCTGATAAGGATAATATGTTATGAACTGAAGGACATGATTGACTCAACTCTTTACAGCTGAGTTCTAAAATACCAACCAACCAACATAACAGCATCCTTCCCCACTGACAAAACTAAGTACAGAATTGAAGGCAAAGTATAAAAATAAATTTAGTGGTGTGAAGCTGGACTCAAATGTAAGGACTATATATTTCTAGATATCAGCAAAGCATAATACTGGTGTATTTATCAAACTTGTTGTCTGTGTATTGGCCAAGAATTTATACAGCTTATTTTACATAGTGTGATATGGTTGCCAAGTTTAAAACTGTTTAAGAGTGATGAAGAAAGTACATTTCTGTACTTGTTCATTTTAATATTCAGGATATATATATTGGGCATAAATTAGATAGCCCTAAGCTGGTTTACCTAATTCCACTTTGGCCAGAGGTGGAATTTCCTTTAATTTAACCATTATCCTTCATGGGAGGCAAGTCTTTCATTGTCTATACAAAGGACTTTCAAGTTTTCTATTGGGCTACAGTTATTTAAAGGAGAAGACTACATTAATTAGACAGCTGTGCCTGTCACTGAGCAGACTTTCCCATCTCCAAACACTGAGGTATTATGATTCATTTCCCTCTAGTTTACATAGACTCTATATTGCTTTCTCTTCTCTTTCCTAGTTGGATTTTCTTAAGAACAGAATAGCTCAACCTGCAGTTCCTATCTAAACTTTTCACTTTTTACAGTCCTTTTCTCTTTCCACTGTGGGTGACCCTTCTATTCTGAAGCCGGGTGGAGCAGAGGACGAAGGGTTAGAATTTGGTGAGCTGAAGGGCAGGGTATGTTGGGAGCTGGTAGGAAGCAAGTTAGTACTTGGAACTATCATCTCCACACATATCTAAACACAAATATGAGAGGCCTAATGAGGTTTACAAAATGAATGAAATAACTTTGTGGATATGAATTTTGAGGCGCTTACAATCTAGTAGTGTTATTCACTCATTCCCTCAAGCATAGAGTAGACATTTTTCGAACACTTACTCTGTTCTAGCGACTGTGCAAGGAACATCGTGCCTGTATTCAAGGACTCAGTCTGTTGAGGGTGTCAGGCATGCACAGAAATAATTCAAGTAGAGCATAGTAAATGCTGAATTAGAGGGAAAAAAATATTGTGGAAGTTGCAAGAAAGAATGTCAAACTGTTAATCCTTAGAGGAGGTTAATGGAGGGTGGCACAAGCCAACAGAGGAAAGAATAGGAAAATTAGGGTGGTCATAAATAGATGAAAGCTTTTTTTTTTAATTTCACATGATTTCAGATTATTAATATGTAAAAGGGAAGAACATATGAAGAGCTTCTTTAGGTAAGTATGCTTTTAAAAAGTATAGTTTATCCAAAGGTCATTCATTTATTCATTTATATAACTAATGTGCCAGACACTGTGCTCTGTGCTAGACTTTGTAGATTCACATTTGAAAAACAAAACTGTAAACTCCCTCCCTCAGAGGGCTCACAGCATATCTAAACTTTACCATTGGTTCAAGGGCTGTTCTATGTATAACTGTAGGATATTTTTTAGGTATTACTGGTTAAAAATTACTGGTTAAAAAAAGTTAACTTTCTTAAAGTGGTCACTGTTTTCCAGGCATTCTGCTGTGTGCTTTTCACCAATGTTATCTCATTGCTCTCAGTGTTTTGATGAAATAGATATTATTCCCAAATTACAGATGAAGACTTGAAATGCACCTACAAAGTAACGAAATCAGACATCTCTGCACCTGGGTCTCTAACTCTATAACCCATATGGTATATATTTTTTCTCTGTTGGTCTGTCTTTATTTAGTTATTTAAAAATACTGACTTTCCCCCTGATTATGAAAGTAGAATGTACAGAAAAGCATCAATATAAAGATAGAAATCTGCTGTATCTGACATTCGTGAGGTGTACTGTTCAATAGGGTAGCCACCACTTGAAATGTGACTAGTCTGAAATGAGTTGTGCTATAAATGCAAAATACACTCCATATTTCAAGGACTTTGTATGAAAACAATGTAAAATATCTCATTAATATTTTTTAAATTGATTATATATCAAAATGGTAATATTTTTAATATATTTGGTTTAAATCTATTATAAAATTGATTTCACCTGTTTCTTTGTACTATTTTAATGTGGATATTATAAAACTAGAAATCACATGTGTGGCTTGTACCATATTCCTGTTGGACAGCACTAATTTATAGGACATATGCCAAATCCTTTTCCTACTCATTAACATAAAATAAAAATTATTGTATTATACTCACTGTTTTATAACCTGCTTTTTCACTTAAGAGCATTTTCTAGTGCTGTTAAATGTTTTTCTATTATATCCTTTTAAACTACTAAGTAGTATTCTATCACGTTGAATATAATATATTTATTTAACAAATTCTTTATTTAAAAAAAATATTTCTTTATTTGAGAGAGAGAAGGGAAGAGAGATTGAGAGAGCGAGTGGGAGGAGGAGTAGTGGGAGAACCAGGCTTCCTTCAGAACAGGGAGCCCGATGTGGGACTCGATTCCAGGACTATGGGATCATGACCTTACCTGTAGCAGATGCTTAACCAGCTGAGCCTCGGTGGCTCAGCTGGTTAACCAAATTCCTGAACATCAAGGTTATTTTCAGTATTAATTATGCAGTGAACACTATTGTATTTAACTCTTTATCTGTACCTCAGTTTACTTATTAGGAAAAATTCCTAGAAATAGAATTATTATAAAGGTTTTTAACATTATTAAGGCTTTTGGTAACTATTGCCAAATTGCCCTACAGAAAAGCTGTACATTTTATACTCCTAATACCAATGTTTAAGAGTGCTTGTTTCTGATAAAGGATTAGTATCCAAAATGTATAAAGAACTTACACAATTCAACACCAAGAAACAAAATAACCCAATTAAAAAATGAGCATGAGACATGAAAAGGTATTTTCCAAAGAAGACAGACAGATGGCTAACAGATACATGAAAAGATGCTCAGTATCACTCATCATCAGGGAAATGCAAATCAAACCACAATGAGATATCACCTCACACCTGTCAGAATGGTTAAAAGCAAAACATAAGAAACAACAGATGTTGGCAGGGATGTGGAGAAAAAGGAATCCTTGTGCACTGTTGGCGGGATTGTAAACTGGTGCAGCCGCTGTGGGAAACAATATGGATGTTCCTCAAAAAATTATAAATAGACCTACCATATGGTCCAGTAATCACATAATTGGATATTCACTCAAAGAATATGAGTGGGGTATATGAAGGGATATATGCACCCCTATGTTTATGGCAGCATTATTTACAATAGCTAAATTAGGAAGTAGCCCAAGTGTCCATCAATTGATGAATGGATAAAGAAATGGTGTATATATACAGCGGAGTATTACTCAACTATACAAAGACTGAAATCTTGCCATTTGCAACAACGTGGATGGATCTAAAGAGTATTATGCTGAATGAAATAAGTCAGAGAACAACAAATACCATATGATTCACTCATATGTAGAATTTAAGAAACAAATGAACAAAGAAAAAAAGAGATAAACCAAACCAAACAAACAAAAAACACAACCTAGCTTCTCACCTCTAGAGAGCAAACTGATGGTTATCCGAGAGGAGATGTTGGGGGGATGGGTGAAACAGGTGATGGGGATGAAGAGTGCACTTACTGTGACTTATGATGGGCACTGAGTCATATACAAAATTGTTGAGTCACTGTGTTGTATGCTTGAAACTAATACAACACTGTTTACTATACTGGAATAAAGAAAAAGTGCTCATTTCTCTCAGTGGTGTACTTCATTTTTGCTAAGAGATTTCACTTAGTTCCAGAGAAAAAGAAAGCTACGTAATTTCTTTTGAAAAATGAAGGGTTATTCTTTGGAAATAATTTATATTTCTGAGAATCTTTTAGTCTATGAGGTTTAATTACTCTGAATTATCATGCTGCTTAACATTGTTTTTAAGCTGTATCTTTTAAGTGAACAATCAGTTAACTGTATACTTTCTAGGAGCGTAACCAAATGTAATCCCATATAATGGATTCCATTTGATGGTCCCTGAAACGTATTTAGAATAAGAGATTTTTTCAGAGATGTATTTTTGGTTTTAAGCAACTGCTTTCTTTTCTTTTTGTGTCAGGTCTATTCAGTGGTAAAATTTTTTTTCTCTGTACTTGAGAGCAAAAATGTCAGAAAAATCTCCTTGTGTTACATGCAAAATAAACTGAACTCCACTGGAGTTCATGGGCTGCCTGACTGGTATTTACACCAGTGGGTTCATTGAATAGCAGAACATGCTGTTTCTGTCACATCAAACTTGGGTCAATCTGATACACATGCCTAATAGCCCTGCTGTTTCAGTAACTCTGAATTACTCTACCCCACATTTCTCATAGTCAAGACAAGAAGATACATCACAGGTGTGACTTCTCTCTTCCTGCCACTTCTCCTTGTTGTTTGCCGGGGTTCAGGCTTCCCACGTGAATATTGTGAGCCTGGGTTGGCAAACACCACGTGCTAATGGTGGTTCATGTGAACTCAGTCATCACAGGATGGAAAGAGCAAGTGTGGCAATGCCTTATCCTTGCTGGCTTTGTTTTCAGTCTGACTGCCTTATCAGTGTTCTTGTTTATCTGGGACACTTGCAATTAAAACCGTCCTTTTGAGGTAGAGTTAGGGGAAAGGGGACACTCTTTCTAAAACAACATGCTAATGACTAAAGGGATTTTTAAAATAGTGTGGTCACTGGGGGATGTGTGTGTTTGTAATTCCGACCCACTTATAATGGACTCAACTGGTTTGGGGCTTCCTAATGATTTTGTTGTGACCAGATGTGATAAACAAATATTTTAAGGTATACTTTAGCCAAAGTTAAAGTTTGTGATAGTAAACTTCAACAGGGAGCTGAAAACCACATATGAAAGAAATGGTTATTTCTTTAAGTTCCAACCCCTGACTGAATATGTAGCATATAAAAAGGTTGTCATGTGTGTTGCTTACCTAATTTGCGGTCCTTCATAGTCTTGTGACTTATTTCTCTTAGGAATTAATTTTATCTGGCTGTGATTTTTCTCTATGTGCTTTCCTTTCAGATACATGCTGATAACTAAAATCGAGGAGAGAAAAATGTGTACCATGTCTCCTTAGTTATTAGCATAGGAAAAACTAATTGAGGTTATGCGTAGGATAAAATTGGTGTTTACGCATTAAGGAGAAGGCTTAAATGGTAGAGTCTAATTAGCAAGTAAGAAAACTTTCCATATGCTAGCAGGGGAGAGCTCTTGTCCGTGGTGTTGCAAGACTCTTAGAATGTCAGAGCCTCTTATTTTCTCCTCTTGCCTATGGTTGTTAACTAATTAATCCTCCACTTTTAGACATAGCACTTTTCTGGGATGATAAACACTGAAAACGTTTAGCCAAGGGAGTCAGCAATATTGGCAAAATCCATAAACACACTAATTTTTATATCCATGCCTGTAAGAGATTTTCTTTAGTATGTATGTAGTAGGGAATGAGTGAAAACAGTAGATATTTTTAGCAAAGGTGGCCAATAAATTTATACTAGCTGTACTGAAGTAAGTTTTAATAGGAACAGAAAAAGTATGACAGCTTAAATCATCCTAAATGGGGTACAGAGTTAAGTATTTCTGTATTTATTAGTAAAATAGAGTAAAGGCTCAAGAAACACTAGAAAATTAGTACAGTATGTTAGTAAGGACTAGGAAGATGTAGAATTTCTTCCTATTTCTATGAAAAAAGATATTTTAATAATACTTTTGTGTCAGTTGATTTGCTTGTTTTTTATAGATCTTTAACATTTTCAGATATAATTTATAACCTTTGTAATTTTGTCAAAATTGAGATAACAGAGGGATTTTAAAGCGGGGATATGAATTTTTTTTTCCTAACAAGTGTACCCTAGGCAAGTTTTTGGTTTAGTGACTAGATCTTGCTTTCTAGAAATCAGTGTGGTTTCTCTTGGTTTATTTTTGTGATCAGTAGTGACTATTCAAGTCAGTATTTACTAAATGCCAAATAGTCATTCATTCACACATACATTTTAAAAAAGTGTATAAACATCTACCATGTGTTTGATTAACACTCTCAGTTTCAGAGAGGGATGTTGTTAGAAACAAGTTGTTGTACCTCCAGGGAGTTTACAGTCTCAAGGAGAGAGAAGACTACCCGGATTGAATAATACTGAACTGAGTTAAGAGAGCAGCGGTAGAGTTAATGAGTAGACAACAGGAAAGAGGAAGAAACGGCTATGGGTTGGGCTAGTCAGAAAAAAACAAGTTGGAAATGGAGGCATGAAATTCATGAGCAGCTTTGCGTAGCTTCCATAATCTCTCTGAATAGTTGGTTCTAGAATTCCTCTACTCTGACCCTTTTATTTTGCTGACAAGGTAATTGGGGCGCAAAAAACCTAAGAAGCTTGTCTGACGTACAGTCAAGCAGTGGGTAATGTGGGGCTGGAACCCACTTTCCCAGAGCACTGGTCCAGGGTGCTTTCTATTGGTGATTTACGAGATGGGCTGGTGGACCAGCTCAGACGTTTGCTGTTAATCTTTCTTTTGTTGTTACTCCTTCTCTCAGGTTTTCAAAATTTTAAGTTCGGAGTTTATATTTCTGATTTCTGACTCCCAAGTGCTGCAGTGTTTACTGTGGAAAGATGTGATCATTTATGTGCCACAGAAACCGCTTGAAAGCATGATGTTGAACAAAGATAAAAATGGCTGCACTGATGCTTCAGCAAAGCTCTATTTTAAAGTAACCTTTTCCCTCTCTTCCGCAAACCTTCCCTTCCCCTCTCTTAGCCTTGTTTTAGATACCCGTACCACCCGGAAAATGAACAGTGAGGCTGGAAGCGGGTACACAGTTCATGTCGAAACCGGCTAGAGCGTGTATTTCCCAGTGAAACATCCCTCCCTTGCCCCCCTACCCCAGCCCCTTCTTCCCGGTAGGCTTACAGTTTTTGAAGGCCATAGCCTGATACACCATCCTTTGCCCTGCAAAGCAATGAAGCTGTTGCTCCTCTTTATCCCAAATTCTGTCTTCACATTATATTTTGGCTCCCAAGCTTGGGGGTTGGTGTTCGACAACACCTGTTTTGCTGTATGTATGTAATTTGCATGGAAGGTAGCCTGAACTTGCAGTTTAGAGTAGGGATATGTTTTTTTTTTTTTTTAAGATCTTATTTATTCATTTGACAGATAGAGATCACAAGTAGGCAGAGAGGCAGGCAGAGAGAGAGGTAGAAGCAGGCTTCCCGCTGAGCAGAGATCCCGATGCGGGGCTCGATCCCAGGACCCTGAGATCATGACCTGAGCCGAAGGCAGAGGCTTTAACCCACTGAGCCACCCAGGTGCCCCTAGAGTAGGGATATGTAAGACAAAATGTTTTTGGGTTTGTCACCACCTACCTTATCCTTTACCTGTCATGGCCCTAATGACCTCTATTTTCCCCCTCTGTAAAGAAATCTTTCAGGAGCTCTCATACATGCCCGAGTGTGGTTTTTTTTTTTTTTTTAATTTTGTTGTTGTTTGTTTGTTTGTTTTGACAAAGCCTACCAGGAAAGCAGTGTTTGAGAAGTTCAGTCCGGCTTCCAATCTCAGGCTTTATCTTTGAAATTTTGCACACTGAGTTAAAATATTGCTACATTTGTGGCCTGGGATCGTCCCTGCTAATTTCATATGAAACAAGAGTGCCAAAGAACTCTTAGAACTCCCCTTGTGAATTTGCTTGGTGAGCAGTTCTGGACTTGGCGTTTTAATCTCTCCATCAGGATCAACGTGATCCTGCGTTAAAGCCAAGGTCAAGTGGGATATGCAGTTGAACTTTCTCCTTTGTCTTGCACGCTCGTTGAAACATGTAACCTTTCTAGGCTTGATTTCTGCTTTGGAGGGGAATTTGAAGTCCAAGCAGATGTTTCTTTCCTTCTTTCGAAAACCTCTTTTCATTTGACTAGGCATGGTGTCAAAGAAGCAATTGGGGGTAGATTAGGTAGAAGGTGGAAGGTCAGTGTTTTCTTTGTTAATATTGCAAAATAAGAGGTTTTTGCGTTTGTTTATTTTTGTGTTCTGCCAGTTGGGCCACTGAGAGTAAGTTGTTGATTCTGAAGACAGAGGATTTCCTTCCTGGGTCCACAATGGCTATGGAGTCAGGATAAGTGAAGAAGACAGCACTGCAGCCATATGATCCCTCTGAGTTGGCAGAAAATAAAAACCCCATAAACAATGAGCTGCCACCTTTTAAAGCTTTTTCCTCTAATGCAGTCAATGTAAATGACTCCCTTCTTTCACAAAGTGCTCTATTTTTATTTTTTTTTTTTATTACTAATAAGCTGTGAATAAAACAGTAGCTAAGCTGCTGTTCTCCTTCTTATGCAGTCCTATGTTTTCTTAAATGAACCACCATGGATGCATTATCTTTCATTTCAAGCGACATTTATGGCCAGCTTTATGGCCCCTGTCACTTCACATGGCTCACTAACACGCCCCTTAAAATAACTGTCCTTTAATGACCTCAAGTGATTGGCCTTCTGCTTCAGAACAGCGTGTGGGACAGTCTATCAACTGGCTGTGGTGTTGGACAGCAGAATACCATGCACTCCGTTCTGCCTTTTTCTACCCAGACGCAGTAGTCTAAACGTCGAATTCATATTTTCCATCAAGACTGCAGATAATGGCATATCATTGTCTGGCTGATTTTGTGAACACAAAACAACAAAAACAACAACAAAGAGTGGAGGGCACCTATAAAGACTCTAGAATAGTAGGGTTGGGAAGAGATCCTTGCAAGGAAACTGTGAACGGTTGTTAGGTATCACGGCCAACAGTCACTGCCACATCTGGGGAAAACATAAGTGTGCCTGCATTATTCTGCCAATCGTTTTCTTCTTGTTTTGCCCTTGTCTAGGAGCCAAAATTAACTTTCCATCCTTTTGTCATTAACTGGGAGCACTAATGTTTTGACTGAGTCGATGGCATAATGTAAGTACGAGACAAAAGATGGGTTTTCAGTTCTCCTTGCACATAGAAAATACTGTTGCCTAAGCCCCAGTTCCTTGGCTTCTGATCGGATTGGTCTTGAGCTGAGGGGAGAGAAGGATGCATTGATTTCCGTTTAAGAGATTCTTAGATTAGTGTCATGGACCACAGCTGAGAACCGAAGTACCTAGAGGTCCTAGAGGTTACTATAGCTGTTGTGGGGCCTTTCAGTTGGCAAAGATAAATTCTCCATTCAGGGGAAAAAAAAAAAAAAAAAAAAGAAAGAGGAAAGAAAGAAAAAGAAAAGAGAAAACAAAGAAAGGACAACAATCATTTTTTTTTTCACTGTATATTCCACTGCATAGTTACATATTATAAAAACTTTTGATGAAACTAAAATTAAGTCTGTATTTATTCTTCACAAAAAGTGAATAGTGACATAGATAACTGTTTTCACTGAGGGTTTGCTTTTGGACCAGGACTGCAAGTTATGAATTTGTAGAGAATTTTTATAAATATGAACAAATAAATTCCTTTTGCCTTACCTAATCGGAGTTGCTTCTGTCTCTTATAGTCAAAAGATCCGTGTCCAGATGGAGGACAGAAAAAATGTTATAGGAACTATTGCAATGTTGTTATTACTTAGTCATGACCTTAGAGGTTTCAAACGTCTTTCTCTTGTTTGAGTGTTTTATACTTTTTAAATGATTTTGAGTTAAGTATGTAGATGTTTCCTGCTATCATTTGGAATCATGTATTTCTAGCTGGACCATAAGCTCCTTGAAGGTGATTTAATGTCTTTTGATTTTTTTTTTTTTTGTACCTTGCAATGTGTAGCATAGTGCTTGGCCCACAGTAAGCACTTAATAAATACTTCTCAGATGACTTTTCAGACCAAGGAAGAAGAGAAATAAATGGACACATAATATAAGATACAGAGCTAGCTCAGCACCCATTAATGAATGTGGCCTTCTTAAGGCTGAGAACAATTAAAAAAAAAAAAGAGCTATCCTGAAATCTTATTATAGATTTAAGGACTCACAGACAAAAAGATCTGGAATGAGATCATGAGCTGAATAAGATGCTGAAAAGGTATAAGAAATTCTGATTTTTTTCTTATTTAGCTTGTTTTCAGTTCAGACTTTACAGTCTTTGGCTGCCTGGGAGTGATCACAGTGCAGCCTGGTACCAAAAGCATGGGCTCTGGACCCAGAAACACTCAGGTGTCAAATCTTAACCTCTGCCATTCACTAGCATCATGACCTTGAATAAAGTACTTAGTGATTTTCATAGTCCGCTTTATAATGAGGGATGTTCTAATTCAGATCCTTACATTTATGTAGAGATAACATGGTCTAGCAGAAAGAATGTACAGCTTCCAATGCCCTGGATTCAAATCCCAATGACAAAGCCAATGAGAAATTATAAAGGGATGCCCAAATGTCCTCATAAAAAGGGAGAGTGTTCCTATTTTCTAACTTAGAAAGTCTGTAAGTAGAGGGGGCTAGAGCTTAATCATTTCAATTCAGTCCAGTGATGGTAAGCATTCTATTGTAGAGGCTATAGAGTAGGTACCATTCAGTGTAGTCTGTCTTTCATCATGGGGTTAAAGGGAATAAACATGAAGCTCAGAAGTGTCTTTGGCTGCATAGAAATAGGGATGCAGAAACATCTAGAAAGAACATTACGATCTTATAAATGACATCAAAATTCTCACTTGGGCATCGTGACCCAGGAAATTATCCCCTTATTTGAAGGTAATTACCTGCCTTGTGGCTGACATGTTTATAATGTAAACCCAAAGTATTTAGTTTCCATTTGTTTTCGTTTAGGTTGGTTTTTCCATTGTCTTGCCCTGGGTCTAAAGAAAGCCCAAGCATAATCGGAATGGCATGGAGCTATTTTAAAAACTGTGGCCAGAGGAGCTCGAGCTGAACTGCCACTGCAGAAATAAACAGATCTACTTGTATGACTTGACTTTAACAACAGTGGGACCCACAGAAGGCTTCCCACCTGATCCAGGCGTTCCTGCCTTGTGTCCTGCCTTCTGCATGAATCACCCCCCACCTCCAGCCCCCATACCTGTTGCCACGTCTACCTCCAATGCCGGGATTGTTTACTTTTCTCCCAGCGTGCAGGTTTGGATACACTTTCTTTCTGGAAATATATCAAAGTCCGTCTCTAGCCTGCGGTCTCGGTCTCGAGTGCAGAAGAGTTTAGTCATAGCTTGGTCCAACTTCTGAACACTGATATTAAGCTTATGATTTCTGAAATGTTTACATTAACTCTCCCCATGCTGTTTACTGCAGTTGTTGACACTAACACTGTTTGGTCCAGATGAGAGAACAAGATCAGTGACCGAGATTGTTTTGTGTTGTAAGTTCTCCTTGCAGATGTCCTCAGACTAATGAAAGCCAGAGTGTGGTTCTTTCTCTGATCACATGATCAGAAAGCCAAGGTTGTTGGGGACATTCAGAAAGCTTTTCTTTCCAAGGTTAACAAGTTATTGGGGGAAAGTAATGTGGGGGCCTTCTTAGGCATTTTCTGATGGGATTAAGAGGCAGCTTGCTTTCTTGGGTATGTTTCGGAGGCCCTGTCAAAGCCTTGTATGTGGAATGGAGTACTGTATCTTAGTAGTATCTGTTTTGCTATTACTTTTTAAACTGCAAGGGTATGGTTCGTTTTGGGTACATAAAACAAGCATTAAATACAAGTAGTTTTCAATCAGCTAAAAAGCTGCTTTATTTTCTCAACAATTTTGGCTCTGTGGACATGGTTTTGGAGCACACACTGCCTTGTCTTAGAAATATGCATAGAAAGAAACTCGCTTCATTTTTCCTTTTGTTTTCATTTGTTTAATATTATACTAATGGACGAGTTGAGCCAGCTAAAGAGACAGAAAAAGAGGCAAGTTAAGAGAAGGGTGATTTTAATTAACAAACTCCTTTTAAAGCTGCTGAAATCTGTCCCTTGGATTGGCAATGCTTTACCATTAGAACCAGACAGACCCTGAAAAAGCTTGAACTTTTCCTTTACTTAAAGTTTTCAAAAAGTCATTTCTCTTAAGAAGAAAGGAATGATCTTTTAGGAGGTTTCCCACATTGCCTTGGAGAGACAGGTATAGTTTTAAGTCTTTCCTTGAAGAAAAATTGGCGTGGTTCTAAATCTTTACTGGGAGATATTGGTGGACTGCATAAGCTTTATTCCAGATAGAAAACATTAATACAGTGGGAATTCCGCAGACAAAAAAAAAAAATTTTTTTTTCAGCTTGTACACCATGAAAGCTGTGTGCTTTGCAACAGGAAGATAATGCAGCAAAGGAATTTGGACAGCAGCTTGGGGTTTGCTATAGTGGTATGTGAAATGCCCCTGTCTAAGGATTTTGTTCTAATCCACTAAGCTGGGATCTTTGAACATTTGAAGCCTGAAAAGCCTGCTTGATTCTTTTCATTACCATAGTCATATTTAAGAATATATATAGTCTTTTGTTTCGAAACCTATTTGATGTGTCTAGCCATTAAGTGTAAAGCAAAAACGTTTTGCTATTGTATTTTAATTTTGAACATATATGAGTTTCTCTGAGCCATATGAAAAATATGTATTCACCTGCCCTGTCAATGAGGCTGGTGTCCTCTAAGCCAAATGTCTATGCTTAAGAGAAACTTCATTAATAATGGTGATAGCAAAAAGATAGCCAACATTTGTTGAGTACTTATTACATGAAAGGAAGAGTGCTGTGCACTTTACATGTGGCAGAGACAGGCTAGTTTTTTTCTCATCCTGTTTCCTCTCTGCCTAGCAACCTAACTAGTAGGTTTCCATATTCATTTGTAATTAGATGTGGCCATGTGAGTTAGTTTTTGCCAGCGGAATAGTAGTGAGGTGTACCATTTCTAGGTCTAGACCATAAAATCTTCCCACACGTGATGCTCTGTACCCTTTCCTTTTCTCCTGGCTTGAGGAGGAAACAATCTTAGAAGTGATGCATTGGAAAGGATGGTGTTACCAGATTTAAAGAGCCTTGGTTCTAAAGTCCCTGATTGGAGTAGACCCCATGACAATCAAGAAAACCCATGTAGGACTGTATATGTATGAGAAATAAATTTTGGTCATGTTCAAGTTATTATAATTTGGTTATTTATTTGTTGTAGCAGCTAGCATTACTTTAATGCACATGTGTTTACTACTCTGCTCTTTGAGATTAAAATACTATTTTACCCATTTTAAGGATAAGGAACCTGGGTGATAGAGAATTAAAAAAAAAAACACAAAAAACAAACAAACAAACAAACAAAATCAATGCCTAAGTGAAGGGTTCCTAAATGGTAGAGCTAGGACCTGATCCAAGTCCTCTTTATAGCTGCTTCTTTCTCTTAATATTATTAGCAGTAAGAAATAAGATAATTCTATAAGTTTCAAATCTTATGCTTTGCACTATACAGCTCAATCCTTTAGAAAAAACTATTGTTTGCATGCTAGGCTCTTAATAGAGTTCAGTATTCATCAGTCTTTGTCTTTAATAAGTAGTCTGCATTCAGTAAAATTTTTGTGCAGATAATTGGGATTTTTTAAAGGTGAGATTTATTTAAGTTATGTAACACTAATATTTTAGATTTAAAAGAAGTCTTAAAAATTATATCATTTAAAAATGCCTAAAACTATATCACCTGGCTGGCCCACATGGTGGAGCATGCGACTCTTGATTTTGGGGTCAAAAGTTCGAGCCCCACATTGGATTCCTTAAAAAAAATTCTACCACTGGGGCGCCTAGGTGGCTCAGTGGGTTAAAGCCTCTGCCTTTGGCTCAGGTCATGATCCCAGGGTCCTGGGATCGAGCCCCACATCGGGCTCTCTGCTCAGCAGAGAGTCTGCTTCTCCCTCTCTCTCTCTGCCTGTTGCTCTGTCTACTTGTGATTTCTCTCTGTCAAATAAATAAATAAAATCTTAAAAAAAATATTCTACCACTTGATAATATTGATTATGAAGACCCATGACAGTATTATCAAAGAATACAAATCCATAGTGTGCTTTTTTCAGATCACTTTTTTTTTTAGTTTAAATTGAGTAGTTAAAACATTAATAGCAACTGCTGTTGTTACTTTTCAATATTTTACTTGAGTTATTTTCACTGAACTATTTTATGGCTTTGATCATAGGAAATCTTCATAGTCATTTTAAGTCTGAGGTCTGTATTTTTAGATCCCTGTGTCTCATTGTCATTCAAGAGACTGTGGGCTTTCCCACATCTATCAAGGGATAGCACTGTAACTATATCATGTTATTTGGATCATTGGAAAAGATGTTTTGAACTGTTGCCATAATGTATGCACAATCAAGTTAATAAGCACAGTTAATGCATCACAGGCTAATATGTCTTTAAATGTAGAGACTTTGCATGCTTATTAGAACACACACACACACACACACACACACACACACACACACACACACACCCCCAAGACAGAAGAACCAATTCTGTAAGTACATGCTCAAAGAGAACAAAGCCTACTGGTTAGTAGAAAATGTGAACATCAGTTAGATTTAAGGAGAGCATTCTCAAGGCCCAAAACAAGTAGTGAAGTACATGAAGGCATTGAGGAAGCTCACAATTTGTATAACAGAATGCTTGGAATACCAGAGGAAATACACTTTGCCCATTGTTTTATAAAATAACATATTTATTCATGGTTAATAACTAAGTATAACATTCCATGCTAAGGACCAAAGTCCTTCATTTTCTTGTTGAAACATTGGAATGGTTTTCCGTAATAAAAAATGTGAAAAAAAAAAAAAAAGAAAAACAACCTTGCTTCTCAATAACAGAATGATGAGTTTGTTTCAGTGGAGAGTGTTGTTTGACAGTTTCTCTTTATCTAGCTCAAGTTTCCCTGCTAAATCTCAGCATTACCTGTTACTCTTGACCTCAAGACTCTAGGAGCAGAGTCTAGTTTATGGGCCAAACTTCCTAGTGGAACACCAGGTCCCTACGCTTTTTGCATATAAAGTTCCATTTAGTCCTGGCAACGCAAGGCTTTCTGGTTCAAAGAGAAGAGTCTTATAAGACTTCTTGGACACCAAATAACTCTTACAAAACAACATTTTGATGAATTAAGTGTAAATGAATCAGAAACATATGGATTAAATTTCCTTTGAAATATGCATGCCTTTTCTGAATTAAGGGGGAAAGCGTTTGGCAAAACGTATTTTGCTGAACCTAAAACACTAGAATAAAGCTCAGAGTTTTCCTGGACCCCCAAATTATGCTGGAGTCTCTTTTCTTTTAAAATTAATTCATGTTTAGGCTTAATATTGTTTATTTTTTTACATTTAAAAATGGCTTTACTCTGACCTCTAATTTCTTCCCTGGATTTGTGCTTCCCTTTGTTCTTGATAAAACCCCTGACACTCAGAAGTATGTATCCAAATTTTGGTAGAAGAAATGCATTCTGCTTCCCTGAGTATAATTGTGCAATCTTAATTTTACATCTTATTCAAACTTAAAATTACTGTGTAAGTTGTCTAGAACTTTCCGTATGCCATGGCCACTTGGAAAAGTCACGATGCTGAAGGAGTTTTGAAGATGCAGAAGAAAGAGACATCAGCTCCCAGCTTTGGAGAGGAAAACGTAATGACACCCAGTGGGGAAGCTTATTGTGCAGTAGGAGGGCTCTTCTTTTTTTCCACCTTCCTTGTCATGTCCTGGTGTTAACACAGTTCATTTTACTATCCTTTCTTCTTCTTTGACTTAATTTACCTCTTTGGGTGACTTATGCTAAAGGGGGCAGTAGAGGAAATGCTTAATATTCACTCTGCTCTCTGCATTGACTGTTAAGTTTCTACTTTACTTTTCCCTGAGAATTTTAGATCAGGAATGCAAGACTTCTGACCTCTCCAGTCTGCCCCAGACACGTATTCTTTTCTTTGCTAAACTATGAGAAGACAAGTCTTCTACATTTTCTCACTTAAACTGAACTTTCTCCTTTCAGGGCCTTTGCACATGCTGTTCTCTGAGTTTGGAAGTCTCCCCTACTCTCCATCTCCCAGCCACTTCTATAGCTAATCTGACTCAGCTTTCGAGTCACCATTCAAAAGTCACCACTCCAGACAGGTCTTTTGTGAACAGCCTCTCTCTAGTAGTTCCTTTCTTTTCTAAAGTTATTTTTTTTTCCTTTGAAGTATTTAAAATCACAATTTGTAATTATTTTAGTTATATGTTTGTTTCCCTATTTCTATTTCTTCCAAAAGGCAAGGATTATATTTGCCTTGCATATTTATTTTTTTAAAATCTCGCTGCCTAGCAAAGTACTTGGCACACAGCAGGCATTAAGTAATGTCAAGTGAGTGACATGCAATTTCTTAGCAAACTTGTTACAAAAATAAAATAGAGAGTAGATAGAATGGATTGAGGGGATTTACTGGGACATAATTAATTTGTGTGTTGTTCTGGTTTAATGATTAGTAGTCTTCACTTCCAGCAGTGTCTAGTTTGGATTATTAATTATATGGTCACTCTAGTTATCTAATATTTTGAACTTTCTTTACATCTTTTATGTAAAGACTGCCTTTGCAGTTGCATTTGGATATGGAGCTTTGGCTGGATATATCTTAGAACATAGGACTGTGTCTATCTGTGACCTGGAAGACACTTGTATTGCCTGTAGAGGGAAAAGAATATTGGTTTATCCTGTGTAGCCAAGATAAAAGATGGATTTTAAAAAAAGGCAATGATATTGTGTATTGTTTGACTTGTGAGCTTACATACAACAATGATCTCAAGTAGATTTAAAAAAATTTTTTTTTATTTTTATAAAGATTTTTTTTATTTATTTGACAGAAAGCAATCACAAGTAGGCAGAGAGGCAGTCAGAGAGAGAGGGGGGGAAGCAGGCTCCCTGCCAAGCAAGGAGCCCGATGTGGGACTCCATCCCAGGACCCTGAGATCATGACTTGAGCCAAAGGCAGAGACTTAACCCACTGAGCCACCCAGGCACCCCTCAAGTAGATTTCTGATATGAATAAGAACAGACAAATTGAGACTGGTAACTCAGGAAAAGGGAAGTCCTCCTGTCATGCATCATCTTAGCTGATGAGGTTATAGAGTTGTATAGAGTGGGCTTTCTTCCAGTCACTGAGGGTCTGATAATCTACTTCAGAAAAAGGTCATGATCCCAGAGTCCTGGGATCGAGTCCCACATCGGGCTCCTTGCTTGGCAGGGAGCCTGCTTCTCCCTCTGCCTCTGCCTGCCACTCTGTCTGCCTGTGCTCACTCTCACTCCTCTCTCTCTGACAAATAAATAAAATCTTAAAAAAAAAAAAAAAGAAAGAAAATGTCTAATAGACGATGGGCACAAAGTACAGAGAAAATGTGCTATAGGACCTTAGATCCAGAATGTTTGGTGGCCAAGGACTAAGAGGAAAGATCTGTAAAATTAGGCTGATAAGGTGAAGGCAGGTTGTGAAGAACCTTCTTTGACTGAGGGATTTAATTTGAGCAGAGTGAGAATGGAGAGGAAGGAAAGTTGCCTGAAAGGTATTTTCCACCATTTGAATAACCCAAAAGCTAATTAACCTAAATATGAGAGTCCAAGATAGTCAGCTGTCCTATTTTTGAAAATTCCTGATGTGAATCCTTGTAAAAAATTGGAAAGTTTTGATCTCGATACTTTTTCAAACATGTTCAAGGATGCAACAAATTAGAATTAGTTAACTATGTAAATTTCTAATTCATTTTCATGTGATGCTTTTATTTTATAGATTTGCAATTGCAGGATAAGACTTAAGAGTTCATTCATTTTTTTCTTGAAGGCCATATTTGGAATTCGGTAAACTGCCACATAGAGCATACTTCTGTGGGGTGTTATGGTTATTAGGAGGAAAAGGGGTTCATAGTCAAATTATTTTAGGAAGTGCTGAGTAAAATAAGTTTAGCAGGTTTTTTTGTTTGGTGGGGGGAGAATTCTCGGCAACTTTAATATGTTAATTTACCTTATAATTTTAAGAATAGGACTCAAGATGCAGAATTTCTAGCACTTGAAAAAAAATTAAGCCTTTTTTTTTTTTTTTAAAGAGCAGCTTTAGGTTCACAGGAAAATTGAGGAGAAAAATACAGAGATTTCCCATGCACTACCTGTCCCCCCAAAATGCACAAGCTTACAGCTGATGAATCTGCATTGACTCAAAGTCCATGGTTTACATTACTGTTAGCTCTTATTATTTATTCTGTGGGTTTGGACAAATACGTAATGACATGTGCCCATCATTATGGTATCATACAGAATATCTTTACTGGTTTCAGATTCCCCATGTACTGATTCAACCGTCTCCCACAGACCCTGGCAACCACTGATCTTTTTACTGCCTCCATAGATTTGCCTTCTCAGAATGGCATGTAGTTGGAATCATATAGTATAGTATGGTTTTGGTCAACTCTGACAATCTCTGTCTTTCAACTGATACATTTAGACCATTGATGTGTAAAGCGGTTGCTATTGATAGAGTTAGATTAATAGTTACCATATTTGTTACTGTTTTTTATTTGTTGCCATTTTACTATTTTTATTTTCCACTCATTTTCTGCCTTTTGTGGTTTTAACTAAGCATTTATATGATTCTCTTTTCTCTCCTTTCTTATCTATCAGTTATTTTATTTTATTTTATTTTTACTTCTTAAGTGGTTGCCCTAGAGTTTGCAATATATATTTACAGCCAATTTTAGTTCATTTTCAAATAACACTATACCACTTCATGGATAGTGTGAGTACCTTATAATAACAAAACAAACCTAATTCCTCCCTATCATCCCTGTATCACTGTTGTCATTCATTTCTCTGATATGTGAGCTACCTAGATAAGCATACATAAGATATATTTATAAGTATGCATAATCAAATACATTGTTAGTATTATTACTTTGAACAAACTCTTATTGTTAGATTTTTAAGAGTAAGAAAAATGAACATTTTTATTTTGCTTAGACTTAGTCCTTCTTTGATGTTCTGCCTTTATGTAGAACTTGATTTACACAAGTTCTTTATTCTCTAAAGAATTTGTTTCTTGCAAGTCAAGTCTATTGGCAACAAATCCCTCAATTTTGTTTGTGTGAGGAAATCTTTATTTTTCCTTCTCTTCTGAAAGATAATTTTGCAGGGTTCAGAATTCTAGTTAGTGGCTTTTTTCTCTTAACACCTTAAGCATTTCACTCCTCTCTCTTTGTACTTGCGTGCTTGAAGAAATCAGATGTGATTCTTAGCTTTGTTTCTCTACAGAAAAAGTGTTTCTTTCCTCTGACTTCTTTCAGGATTTTTTTTTTTTTGTTAAGATTTTATTTATTTATTTGACAGAGAGAAACCAGAGAGGGAATAAAAGAAGGGGACGTGGGAGAGGGAGAAGCAGGCCTCCAGCAGAGCAGGGAGCCCCATGCGGGGCTGGATCCAAACACCCTGGGATCATGACCTGAGCTGAAGGCAGATGCTTAATGACTGAGCCACCTAGGTGCCCCTCTTTAAAGGACTTTTTGTCTTTGATTTTCTGTAGTTTGTGATATGTCTAGATATAGGGTATTTTTTTAGTTTGTCTAGTATGTCTAGATATAGGGTATTTTGTAAGTTTGTTTGGGGTTTCTTTGGAATTTTGGAATTTGTCCTGCTTAGTGTTCTCTGAATTTCATGGGTTTGTGGTTTGATTTCTGACATTAATTTGGGGGAAATTCTCAGAAACTATTGCTTCAAATAGTTTTTCTGTTCCTTTCCTCTTCTCTTCTTGGTATTCCCATTATATGTATGTTCCACATTCTGTAGTTATCCCACACAGTCTTTGGATATCCTATTCTGGTGTTTTGTTTTTTTTTTTGTCTTTGTTTTCTTTTGATTTTTAGTTTTTAAGGATCCTATTGACATGTCCTCCAGCTCAGACATTCTTTTATCAGCTGTGTCCAGTCTACCAATGAGCCCATCAAAGGCGTTCTTCAGTTTGGCTCTAGGGATTTTTAACCCAAGCATTTCTTTTTGGTTCTTTGTTAGGATTCCCGTTTCTCTGCTTGCTTGCTTATTTTTTTTTCCTGCATGCTTTTCTTGCATTGCTTTATCCATTGGAGCCCTTTGCATATTAATTATAGTTGTTTTAAATTCCCAGTCTGTAATACCAGCATCCCTGCCATGTCTGGTTCTGATGCTTGCTTTCTCTTTTCAAATTCTGTTTTTGCCTTTTGGCTTGCCTTGTGATTTTTTTCCCCTTATAGTCAGACACGATGTATCAGATAAAAGGAATTACTGCAAATAAGCCTTAAATAATGTGGTGGTGAAGTGTTGGGGGAGGCAAAGCATTCTCTAGTCCTATGATTAGGTCTCAGTCTTTTATCCTGTGCCTCTGGACTATGAACTTTACAAAGGTTTCTCAGTTGTTTTTTTCTCCTCCCTTAGGTGAGACAGGATGGCCCAGTGGGCTGGGGTTGGGCACTTTCCTTCCCCCAGGGCAGTTAGGCTCTGATAATAGCCCCCCTACTGTGGTTCATCTGGGCTCTGGTTAACCAGTTTTTCCTGTGAGCAGCCTTATTAAGAAGACTGAAGTGTGCTCATGTATTTCAAAATGGTTCCTTCTACTCCTCTGCTGTGGGCACGTGGTTAGGCTCTTGGAAGTAAATATCATGATGTTGTGGTGCCTCCCTACAAGTGGGTCTCCCTGGAGTGTTTAACTCTTAAGAGTTGGCCATACTGAGCCACAAGCAATTTGTTGGTTAGACAGGATTTTCCTTTTCTGGCACTGGTTCCTGTGGAGGTTTCTGCTTGGAGATTTCTGCTCTGGTAAGTTGTGACTCTCTATTTGTCTCTCCAGTCCTTGGGGGCAGTTGGTTTGTTCTGTGTCTTCCCCTCTCAGGGATCCAAGAAAAGTTGATCTTTTTCAGTCTTTTTAGCTTTTTATCTGTTGTTAGGTGGAGTGGTGACTTCTAAGCTCTTCAGAACTGGGAACATTTGTAGCATGTTTTGAAAGAGGGAACTTGTTTTTTAAAAAATAAGAAAATAGGAAGCAGATACTGAGATGAAGTTAGGAGAGCAAAAGATTTATCTGTAACACCTATGAAAGGAAAGGGGCAAAAGTGGGGTTGGGCAATGGGAGCGCTCAGCCTGAGGCTGATCTGACAGTTTCTACCAGCTCCATGGGAATGGGGGAGCAATGATTGCTCACTAGAGGAGTCCCCAGTTGGACAGGCGTGGCTGGACCCTTGTACCAGAGGCTTGCTCAGTCATTGGTGTGTGCCATCCTGAGAACCTTGTGACGTGCTTCTAGAAGTTTTACAATTTTAACTGTAGCTTTTGCATCTAGCCTTTGGTCCATTTTGAGTTAGCCTTTGTTTATGGTATGAGGTAAGGGTTAAGATTCTTTATTTTGCATATGGATATTTAATTGTTTCGGTGTCATTTGTTGAAAAATTCATATATGTAGCCATTTGGCCTTGCTATTTATTATGTTGATTGCAACTCTGGCTTTTGTGATTAAGCACACTGACATCCTCTCCCCTGCCTCAGAGGCCCATTGACTTCATTGCTATCCATGAACCACATTCTTTTTTTTTTTTTTTTTTAGAAATTTTATTTATTTATTTGACAGAGATCATAAGAAGTAGGCAGAGAGGCAGGCAGTGGGTGCTGGGGGGACTAGCAGGCTCCCGCTGAGCAGAGAGCCCAATGCAGTGCTTGATCCCAGAACCCTGGGATCATGACCTGAGCCGAAGGAAGAGGCTTTTTTTTTTTTTCCCCTTTTTAAAGATTTTATTTATTTATTTGACAGACAGAGATCACAAGCAGGCAGAGAGAGAGGAAGGGAAGCAGCTCCCTGCTAAGCAGAGGGCCCGATGCGGGGCTTGATCCCAGGACCCTGGGATCATGACCTGAGCCGAAGGCAGAGGCTTTAACCCACTGAGCCACCCAGGCGCCCCAATGAACCACATCCTATTATGGCCTCTTCTACACTCAGCTCTGGTCTGTAGGGGAAAAGCCATTATGAACTTCTTAATAATGATGGTGTTGTTCTCATTAGCCCATTCCGGGTGGCTTTGATGAATGGTGTGACCTCTGGGTCTTCTCATGGTATAGAATGCTTGGCTGGGTTGTCAGGCCTTCCATAATACAGCTGGGCCAATGTACCTGACTCATAAGCCTTTTATTCATTTTCTATATCATCTGCTATGGTAATTCAGGCTGTTCAGCCTTGCTTGGCATGAGCCATCAGTTTCTCCAGGCTATTAGGAGCCCCCCTAACTGCTAATTTATACCATCTCCTAGGGCCCTTGCCAGAACATTAATCCTATATCCTAAGACTGTCTCTCTATGTCAGTTAATAATAACTCCAGGCCTATGGTGCAGCCTCCTTGGTTAAGCATCCTCAGAACTGAGTTAGTAGGAAAAAAAAAATGAGTCAATAGATATTATGCATCCTTGTTAATATATGCTGACTGATTCTTGCATGTCTTTTTGGATATGGTCTCTGTTTCTGAGACCCAGCGTGCTCTGGCTGTATTATTGTTGCAACTGCGT
Source organism: Mustela nigripes (assembly GCF_022355385.1). Taxonomy (NCBI): domain Eukaryota; kingdom Metazoa; phylum Chordata; class Mammalia; order Carnivora; family Mustelidae; genus Mustela; species Mustela nigripes. The sequence goes on from NC_081568.1 coordinate 34,333,768, forward strand.
GCTGTATTATTGTTGCAACTGTATCCTGTATTTATTTGTGACCTGGTGTAAGAGGAGGTGAGGACAGATCCTGAGTAGGGGCTCTCATTGCTTAGCAGGGTACAGAGTTCCATAGTTTCTTCTTCCCTGGGAAAAGTGCTAAATCTTACTAGGGAGGTCTGGATCACCTTTGCACGTTCTCAGTTTAAGAGTAGTCTGGAGAGAGAATCTTCACGGGCTTCTACCCAGGTGCTCTCTCCCAAGTCACGTGGAGCCTCAGGCTTTCCTACCAGGGTCCTAATCTTGGCATTATTGAGCTCAGCTGAGCATTCAGTCTTTTTTGAAATTGGGAGACTCTGACTCCTAAATCCCGAGTTTGGTCTTTAGCTTTTCCGGTTCTCCCACTTCAGGAAAAGAGGAAATAAAGGCCTTTTGGGAAACTGCCGAAGAGGCCTTATGGCCTTTCCATTTTGTTTTCAGTTGTTTAACTGTCTTCACCTTTCTTAACCTCTTTTGGAGTCAATGTGATTTTATAACTATTGGCTACTTCCACTGGCCTTCTATGTTTTTTCCCTCTTGACTTTTCAGACCCCTGAATCCTATCATGCTGGCCAGAGTGCTCTTTTCCACATGTACACATTTCCAAGGTTTAGCCATTGGGCACGTGTTTTGAGAAGGGACTGCCTATCCATGCACACCACTGGAACGGGCCCTTATTGTCCACCGGCCAGTAAGTTATCCATCCACAGTACCTCTACTGCTTGCTTTCTTGGACCATGAATCATCTACTGCGTGACCTGGATTCTCTGAGGGGCAGACTCCGAGCCTGAGTTGGGATGCAGAAGGTCTTCTGGGGGTTAAGACTTTGAAAGGAAAAGGGAGAAAATGGCATCAGGCAGGCAGTCAGTGGGTAGAATTGTGATGGAGATCTGACAGGTCTCTCAGCCCAGTGGGAACCTGAAGCAGAGATTCTGGTTTTGAAAGAGTCTTGTTTTGGGTACTCTGTGCCAAGTCTCTTTACCATGGCTTTGCTCTGTCCTTGGCTGATGGTATCTTGAGAAGGGCATGACCTGGGTGCAAAAACTGAGGCAGACACGAAGGCGCTGACCTCCCCTAGGCCCGGCGTTAACGGCACCCGTTGGCACTGGATGAAGAGTTCCTTCTTAAAAGGGAGTCTGAATGGCACATCTCCATGTCTCCAGCAGGATGTGTTGGTGGTCTAGTTTTCTATGGGACACTTTCATCTTGTTTAAGAAACTAATTCAATTAATTCTCCTAATTATAATGACAGTAAAAACAGTTTTGTAATATAAAAACATACTTATTGATGAGTATTAGCATAACCTAGCAATATTTAAATAACTGTAAGTGTTTAGGTACAACTATATACTTTGTACCTACACGAAATTTCTACTTCCTACTTAAATTTCATACCTGAAATAAAACAGTCTGACTTCCTCTCCCAACTTTGGAACTTACTGTCAAGATTCCTACATTTACTCATGACTTCTGAAGACTGCCTCCCCCCCAAGTGGATGTTTAACAGTGGCATATTTTTTCCTTAGCTTTGTCTCTCCCTTACTTAAATATTAGAGTAATTCTCTAGATTCTATATAGTATTTTCTTCTTCTCTCTGACTTTGTGGAGGGAAATCACAGTTGCTAGGTTATGCTTGTGGGGTTTTGATCCTATTCCATGGTAGCTCACCAGGGGTTTTCCAGAGGAGAGTGTAGAAGATGGGAATTGCCTCTCACTCCAACTAGGAGCCTGTGGGGAAGTCTCCTAATGAATCATTCTTTCAGAGAACATTCCTGAATACTTCACCTCCCTGGCTGTCTCTCCACACCCCTTTAATGAAGAGCCTATTTAATGCTAATTAATATTTAAGATACTATTTTTTAATAGACTGTTAAGGTTTGTACTTTCATTTTTTTTTTAACCTAGTTTTAAAACAGTTATAATCTTTCTGGGAAAGAAAACATTTAAAAGAACCATGAGAGACTGTGGACTCTGAGAGAGGAACTGAGGGTTTTGGAGGAGATGGGGTGGGGGGATGGGTGAGCCCGGTGGTGGGTATTAAGGAGGGCACATACTGCATGGAGCACTGGGTGTGGTGCATAAACAGTGAATTCTGGAACACTGAAAATAAAATAAAATAAATATAGCATTTTGATTTTGGGATTTGTTTTATTAAATATTATGATTTTGGAAACTTTGAATTAAAAATATCCTTGTCAATAGGGAAGTGCTGCACAAGGAAATAGGGAATGATTCTGAATTTGGGCAGTGCTTAGAATAAGTATGAATTATAACATTTTGTTTTTTCTCTTTGCACATGGATGTTTTCCAAGACAATAAAAGTAGTGACTTTATAGCCAAGGTTAGATTTTGATACCAAGCTGAACATCATAAATATGGGCAGGAATTTTGAAATGAGAATTGAAAATATTAAAGGAACTGGATAGAGTGATGCTGTGTGTGTGAGATCATTTCTGCCTCTGAACCTGCATTGAGAACTTCTTATCAGAGGTGATTTATTATAGCATTGGACTTTGTCAGTGCATCTCATATATCCTTTTGATTGATATTCATGTCAAAACAGTTACAGTATGTCAAAACAATTACAGTAATTGTTTTGACATGACTTTTTAAAAAATTAACATAAATGTATTATTTGTTTCAGGAGTTATTATTCCACTTTTTTTAAAATATATTTTTATTTGACAGAGAGAGATCACAAGTAGGCAGAGTGGCAGGCAGAGAGAGAGGAGGAAGCAGGCTCCTCACTGAGCAGAGAGCCCGATGTGGGGCTCGATCCCAGGACCCTGGGATCATGACCTGAGCCGAAGGCAGAGGCTTTAACCCACTGAGCCACCCAGGCGCCCCTATCATCCCACTTTTAAGTTGCTTTTAAGATGATTGGAAACAAAATTGGTTATATTTTATACAACCCTACTAAAAAAGGTGATATGTCTCCTTGTCTCATCGCTAAGAAAAATAAAAGACAGGTTAAGGCACTGTACCAAAGAATTTATAGAAAAATTAGAATTAATAATTGTAATTCCCCAGTGTCTCTTTTTTTCAAATAACCATACCGTGTTTTAGAGCTCTTGTTATATTTTCATTATTTCCTTTCTAATTCTTGTTCAACAACTTCCACTGTAATTGTTTTTTTAATTAATATAACTTTATGCTTAAAGATTTTATTTGAGAGAGAGTGTGTGTGCTGGAGGAGGGGGGCTTGGGGGCTGGGAGTAGTTAGGGGCAGAGCAGAAGGGAGAGAGGGACAAGCAGACTCCACACTGAGTGTGGAGCCCCAAATGGGGTTTGATCTCGGGACCCTGAGATCATGACCTGACCTTAAATCAGAGACAGCTCCCTAATCAACTGAGCCACCCAGGTACCTCTACTCAATGTAATTTTAAGTATAAGATGGGAGTTAATAACTAGTGGTGGCTTGCTAGAGAGTACGCATTTAACTTATGTTTAATAAAAGCCTCTCTTTGACCTATATAGAATTTACATAAAAATCACAAGGCTATATAAGTTCTAACTCTAATTCTTACCTTAACTCTAACCTTAAAATAATCCTTAATGTGATGTATTGAAAATGTATTTTAATCGTTTAACTTCACAAGTTGTTAGCTTGTCAGTAAACCAAAAACCAAGGAGATGTATATCATTTTTGAGATTGTGTCTAAAATTTTAATGTGTTATAACAGTATTTCTGATGCCCAATTTATAACTGAACTTTGATGAATCACAAAGCTCCTAGCTTTTCACCCTTGGGGGCTAAAGGCTTCCTTAATTATATGTGTGATAGTTCTATCTGGGGCTACTAAGTTTCTAGGAGAAATGACACAATGTGAAGAGAATGGAACAAATGGAGTTTAGTCTGTATTTATTTAAATAGTTCTGTAATTTGGGGGTGAAACCTATTGAAGTGTAAACCATCTTCAAAGAATCATGTTTTTAAAAATCTCCTCCCCACTGAGTACTTTTTAATGAATAAGACTATCAGAAACAACAAATTTAAATGTCTCTGTGCTGATGCTATTGCAAGGAGGCTTTTAATGACTAAAGTGAAAGTATTTTTTTTTTTTAAGAAACCATTTTGTTTTTCAGTAAAACACAAATGTGGCTTTTGCACAAACTGTCATTATCCAATAAAATACAAGCATGATTCAATCTTATGTATTTGTGAAATGGTAATTGATCAACTTTTACTCAATCTTAGAAAAAAAAGAAAACAGAAAAGTAGGTTTTATAAGACCCTGTAATAAATAGGATTTTAAATGGTTAGCAGTATGTGTGATATGTTTAAATTAAAATCTTGAAATAAAGATTTACTATTAACTATTAATAATTTTACTTAGTGACACCTAATACTACTACATAGTTTTTGCTCACTGTTTTAGGTGCCAGTGTGTTTATTAAATCTAACTTGAACCATAATAAATACAAAACACTTTGGATTTATCTTAACTTCTCATATCATTTAAGATGTTGTCCCAGGGGTGCCTGGTGGCTCAGTCAGTTAAGCGTCTGCCTTCAGCTCAGGTCATGATCCCAGGGTCCTTGGATTGAGCCCCGTATTGAGCTCCCTAATCGGTGGGGAGCCTGCTTCTCCCTCTGTCTGCTTCTTCCCTTGCTTGTGCTGTTTCTTTCTCTCTCTCTATCAAATGAATAAATAAGAAAAGAAAAACCTTTAGGATGTTGTTCCATAAATGAGGTATATAAGTTCTTTCTCCTTAATATAAAATTGATTGTATAATTCAATTTACATGAAACATGTTGCATTCATTCAAAAACATTTTCTAATCTCTTTTTCTGCTTAGTAAGATCTCTGTAAATATTTATGAGTTTGCCCTTTAAAACAAAACAAAAAAGAACTTTTAAAATTCAAAGCAAAACACAACAAAAGAAACAAATTAGGAAAGTATTTTTTTTCTTGGCAAGAGATCTTTTTGTGAATATTTGGCTTAGAACACTATTGAAAGTTGCGACATTTTATTCTTCTGGGGCAAGGGCTTCCCTCTTCCTCCCTCCAAAGTAATTCTGGGTGCCGGGTTGTTCTCTATTTTAATGCAGCGGTGACAGCACATCTTAAAGGTGAGCAGTTATTGACAGAACACATCTCTTAAGTTAGTGTGACAGTTGTGCTTGCAAATTTGTTTCCGTTTGGTGGGTTTTATCAATCACAGCAGTCTCTTTGGCACTCTCTCTCAAATTTCCTATATGCTCTTGATGTTGTCTCACTTCCAAGAATGTTCCTGTAGTTCCTGAGAGTGTTGACTGTTAGCCTCTTGTGAGACATGCTTCTCCCATCAATGCTTGAAGACAGAGGAATTGTATTGCCATTCAGTCACCCTACCAATGCCCTGAGATCCCAATTCTTACCTAACTGGATACCTCCAATGTCTTCTTATACATGACACTGCAACATGCTCTTCCCTTTTGGAAACATCAAGGTCATCAATATCTCTGCTGAACCGATGTGTTAGTTTTGTATTGCCTCAGGTCTAGAAGTTTTCTCTGAAGTAATTATTTTTATTTCTAGTTGAGTACTGCTTCCCAGAACTTCTCAGTTTTTATCTTGTGCCCTGTCAAATCCTGCTTTTACCAGGGCTCTACAAGATACACAAGATCAGTTTTAAGTAAGTAGGGTCTATTAAAATGGCCACAGATTTTTTTAAATTAGTCCTTCTAAGCCAAATTAGTTTACATATAGCTATCCAAACTTAGGTTTGCAAAGGTTTATTAAGATCTGGAAAATGTTAGTAACTCTGTGTGTCAGGGGGTGTTGCAGATGATACAGGACTCACAAAGGATGCACATATCTTTTTTCATTTTAATGCCTTTTTCTTTCCCTGAGTAAAAACTTGAGGTTTTCCCTTTAGGTGATTGATTTGGAGGAATATTCACATCTACATGAATCTTATCTTACTAGAGACTAGTTATATTAGTAGCTCAAAATACGTGGGGTTTTCTGTATGGAGAATGAATCCCCCCCCCCCTTTATTGTTCCCTATGGTAGGAGAGCAAGAAGGATTAAGGCTAGAATGCAGACCCAGTTCTAGAGAAAAGTTGTATCAAGAGGAATTGGGTAGAACAAGGTATAGCAAAGGAGTTCACTGAGTAAGTCTGTGAAAGTCTAGGACTAGGAGGCTGAGCAGAAAAATATAAAAATCCTTCTTGGGAGCCTGCTTCCCTTCCTCTCTCTTTCTCTGCCTGAATCTCTGCCTACCTGTGATCTCTGTCAGATAAATAAATAAAATCTTAAAAAACAAAGTCCTTCTAGAAGTAGGATCGGAAGGTGACCAATTTGAGATATCATTATGTGGTAGAAAATCTGCCCCGGTAGTCTAGCTCTAGAGACTTAAAAACAGTGCACAGGGTTCAGTTTTATAAGGTGACCAGGGAAACAAACATGCTATCTGGAATCACTATGGAAGGGGTTTCAAGGCCAAAATTCAGTGGGCCAGTGAGGGAGTGAGGAGAGCTGGTTCTGGGCTTAAACGTATACCAAGGTGAGCCTTCGTCATGGTACTTCCTGGAACTGGTGGGTAGATGGAGAGCTTCGAATGGCCTGGCAGTTCAAGTCTGTCACAGGCCTAATTCCTATCCTGATTGGTATTGTGGGCTCTGGCAGGTAATGTTATTTTTCTGTCCTTCTCACATTGGCCCTCAAACTGGATTAGGCTCCTGGGGAAATTGGTACTAGGGAAGGCAAAAATGAGAAAACAACGGTTGCATTACAAAGATGAGATTCTCTTCTTAAGCTTTGGTTTCAGGGAATATAACTTCAGGATAACATTTTCAGGATAATTTTGCAAATGTCTGAAAGTGACAAATGAGGTGAAAGTTTAAGTGGCTATAAAGTGTAAGTTTAAACATTATTTACCCAGTGGAAAACAAAATTCAAAATCAGGTAGACACTCCTGGGTAATTTTCAGAGAAGTGTTAGAAGACCATGGAATGTCAATAATTTAAAGCAATCAGTCTGGTAGGATGTCCTGACATAGGAATATAGTTGGAAAAAAATGACAATAGTTACTTATTGGTAGGTAAGTTAGAGTTTCCTTAGTGACTATTAGCTTATATTTCATTTCATCTTGGTTAATCTTTGGCTCTACCTTTATATGTTAGAAATATTTCCCCACAATTCAGAAGTATCTGTGTTCAACTATGCTGGGAGAATCACAGGCACATTGAAACTTAACTATCTTGTCTGTTTTGTTAACTAGATAAAGTCCATTTAGAGTGTTGTTCCAATATTGGTTCTATTCAAAGAAGGTGAGTTTCTTTTTTTCCCTTTAAAAATAAACTATAAACTTAAAGCTTTTAATTATTTTAGGAGATTTGCAACACCTCCAGTTTCATGCCATTATTTGAGTGACCCTCTCTTTATTCCTAACCCCCCTCATATCCTGCTTTATTTCCTGTTTACTTCACTGGGCTCTGAACACTGCTTGACATCTGCAGGTTCATTTCATTCTTTTTATGCACCTAAATTATCAGCATTTCGAAGACCCTCAAACTGAAAGATTTAAGTTAGCTAATATCAACTTGTATGTTATCAAATTCCTAGTTGTGATGATAGTCTGAAATTTTAGAATATTATGTTAAGTTTTATTTTCTCTATTTTTTTAAGGATTTATTTATTTGGGGTGTGAGTGTGAGTGTGAGGGGGCAGAATGAGAGGGAGAGAGAGAATCTCAGACTCCCTGCTGATCGGGAAATGATCTCACAACCCCAAGATCATGACTCCAGCCAAAATCAAGGGTTGGACGCCCAACTGACTGAGCCACCCAGGTGCCCTTAGAATATTATGTTAAATTTTGAAGATAAATGGAGAGCAGATGTGTATTTGCCATGAAGTTAACTAAAAAAGACAGACTAGAATTAAAACCAGTTTCCCTAACCAATAATTATCTTCTAAATTTAAAGAATTATTAATTTTATACCAACTCCATTACTGGGAAAGAATGAGGAATGAGGATTCCGATGCTGTAATAAAGGATTCGGATGCTGTAATAAAGTAGTGCTGAATAGTGACTTGGGTGATAGAAGTTTCTCTAACTGAGTAGAAAAATAGGGTTTAAAAACTATCATTAGCTGATTTTTTACTAGGTTAATTCTGTACTAGATACAAGTCAGATTCTAAGTAAGTTTTTGGAAAACTAGAAAAATTGGCATCTCTTTTTAAAAAAAAGTTGCTGTTGGAGGGACCTACCATAGAATTTTGATCTAAGATTCAACTTAATTTAATTCACTAGAAAGCTTTTGGTCTGTGGTCGCTTTTATTAACTCAGGTGCTCCATACATGTTGCTGGGCCAATTTAAAGTTGAGAAGTTAAAAAAAATATTCAAATTATGGTTATTCTTTAGAGCCCTGCGAAATACCTCTAGATTATGTTGACTAAATTAGAATTTAGAATTTCAAATGGCCTTTTGCTGTTTTTATTTGTTTTCCTTCTTTTCCCTCTCCCTAACCCAATTATTTCATTTTTTCCTATAGGTAATATATTCACATGATTCAATATTCAGAGAATATAAAGGGAGTTGAGAGAAACACTTACCTCTTACTCCTGGTCTTCCTCCACTTCCGTCAGATACCCAGTACATTTCCCTTCAGAAGTATTTGGTGTGTAATGTAATGCAAATACTCACTTTTTCCTCACTTTAAAATAAAATTGGCAGGATTCTATACTATTTTTAAACTTAAAAGGTCTTGGAGACCCTCCCATATAAAAGCACCTTTATTACCCATGACTGCCTTTTATTCTACTGTATAAACCTGTTACTTGGCCAGTTCCTTATATCTGCACATTCAGATTATTTCCAAATTTTACTCTTTCAAAACGCATAGCAGCAAATAATTTTGTGCATGTCATTTATTGTCTTTATGTATGTAAATCTGTGAGATAAGTTCTTAGAAATTTCTGGTTTAAAGGGTCTATGCATTATAATTCTGATTTATATTGCCTGTTGATGTACAAATTTACATTACTATCCACACTGTTTGAAAGTAACTATTTGAGATCATGTCTCAGATCTGTGAGGAAATGATAGATTATTCAGTAAATGGTGTTGAGAAAACTGGAAAGCTGGATTAAAAAAATAAAATTGGATTGTACATAATACCTTATACTAGGAGTATATTCCATTTGGGTCAAAATTAATATATAAAAAAAGGAGTCCTAAAAGAAACCACAGAAAAGACTAGTAAGTTCAACCATATAGGAAAAAATATTCCCCATGGGGAAAATTGCTATATGCGAAGTCAAAAGGTAAATATTAAATTGGAAGACAATATAACTTGTAGAAGAGCTAAAAATATAGTAGAGCTAAAAATATTTCTTAAAATATGAGCTCCTACAAAATGATAAAATACAGTAGAACAGTTGAAAAAGGGTGAGCCTAGAGTTCACAGAAGAGGAAATAAAAGTAACCATTAAAAGGAAATGATGCTCAACCTTAACTTTTATTGAGTTTTCTTTGTTCTTTTAAGCACTATTTGTGTAATAGTTTTGTATCCTACAACGTTACTAATTTCCTATAACATTTGTGATAGTTCTTCAGTTAGTGTAGTGTCAGTTTTTTCAAACCTGAATCAGGTTCTCAAGTTATCCAATCATATTACCCACACATAGGAATCTTTTTACTTTTTTTCTTTCCCCCTGATTCTTATATCTGATTTTTTCCCTCTTCCTTAATTTTTTGGACAGTGGTGAGAATGAGTATCTTGGTCTTATTTCTGCCTTTAATGGGGAAGACATCTGCTATTTCCCCACTAGATGTGGTGCTTATTTTGAGGTGGAGATAAGAAACCTTTTCATTAATATTTTATTGAGATTTTTAAAACTTAGTAACATTGAATATTATCAAATGCCTTTCCAGAATCTGTGATGGTAAGTTTTTTTTTTTTTCCCGTTAGTATCTAATATTGAAATATCCTCACGTTTTCCTTGCTTGTGGTTTCACTTAATGTGATGCTAGATACATTTCTTATTTTCAATTTATTTTTTCTTAATATTCATATGTGAGATTTGTCTATAGTTTATGTGTGTACATCTTTTGTTAGGTTTTTACATCAAAGTTATGTTCATATTGTAATACATGGGTGTCTTTTTTTTTAAATTTTCTTATGCTCTTGAAAAGCTTACATTGGTTATGGAATTATTGGCTTTTTAAAGGATTCATAGATTACCCCAATGAAATAATTGGAAATTAGCTCTGAGGTGTTCTCTATCTCTCTGATGATAATCTGTCTGTTTAGACTTACTCTATCTTACTAGTTTTGTGGCATGTGGAGGAAAAAAATGATTTAATTCTTGCTTACAAGACTTTAGCAATTCAAAACGATACATTGACATTTGTGATGGACCATGATACAAGAGGAAATGAAATGCTGTGCAAGTAATGCAAAGCCCTCTTATATGCTCAGAAAAGAGCAAATGAGAAGAGCCAGGAAGAAAGCATCCATAGTGCACCAGGGACTTCATGGAGGAGTCACTTATTTTTCTCGAAAATCTTGCAGGTTTAGGAGTGTATCTGCAGCCACAAGGAGATACTACTTCACACCCATTGGGGTAGCTATTATGAAAACACAGAGTAGGAAGTGTTAGGATATGGAGAAACCAAAACCAAAACGTGTTTCTTGATTCTTGAAATCCTTTATTCCTGCCTTTCTCTCTGCCCAGGAAGCCCTTCTCCCTGGCTTACGTCGCTCCATCTGGGGAAATGGTGCCTGTCTGCTGTACCTGCACTCGAGGCTTTGTGGATTTCTCTCGTGTTCCAGCATCACTTGTAGTAATGGCTCCCCCACTTTGCACTGTAATAATAATTTTGTTGCCAGAGTCTCCTCAAAGTTTAAATTCATATAAGGTATAACTTCTTAAGAACTTAAGAATTAAGGGGGCGCCTGGGTGGCTCAGTGGGTTAAGCCACTGCCTTCAGCTCGGGTCATGATCAGGGTCCTGGGATCGAGCCCCGCATCGGGCTCCTTGCTCAGCGGGGAGCCTGCTTCTCTCTCTGCCTCTGCCTGCCTCTCTGCCTGCTTGTGATCTCTGTCTCTCTCTCTCTGTCAAATAAATAAGTAAAACCTTTAAAAAAAAAAAAGAACTTAAGAATTAAGGACTTAAGAAAGTCCTTAATAAAGTTTGTTGACATAAACTCAGCCAACTTTTCTTTCTTATCCCCTTAAATTTAGGGCAAGAATGCTCCTCAGTTATGACTATTTTTGTCATCTTCTTGATGATGCATCCTGTGGGTGCCACCTGAGGTAGGGTACACAGTACATTTTATCTGGATTATTTCAGAGCTCTATGCTCCAACCTTTAGTGGTCCTCATATTCATACCTTCTTATAATATCTAATAGATACATAAATATACTTAATATCCTTTATATTTTATATTACATAATATATAAATATATATTAACAATTTCTGCTTTAAAATATCTTAATGTTTTCTATAGATAATAAAATGTGAACTTTGTAGCCTTATTTCAGGACAATTTCTGATTTGACCTGATTTTCCACCCTTCTTTCCAGTGGATTTTTCATTAATTCTGTATCCCCACGTAACCTGAATTATTAACTGTTTTCATTAATGAATCCTGAATATCCTTTCACTGCCTTATGTTTGTAGAAACTTTTTCCTCTTCTTGGGATGCCGTTTCAGTCATCTATACTGATCCAGATCCCATCTATATATCAAACTCCCAAGTCCAGCATTGCCCTCCATGTTTAACATAAAGGCAGTGGGGGTCTCCTTCTTGCCCCAAGTCTCTGGTGCTCCATGGATGCTTCCTTCTTGGCTCTTCTCATTTGCTCTTTGTGAACACACACAGGGCTTAGCATTACTTGCATGGCATTCCATTTCACCCTGTATTCTAATTCATCGTAAATGTCAGTGTATACTTTTGAATTGCTAATTTCTTGTGAGCAGGAATTCTATCATTTTTCCCCTCCACATGCCACAAAAGAGAATCAGTAAATATTGGTTATATCCATGAATGAAAATGATTAACAGCTTCCTATTTTAGAGTTCTTCCTATGCTTTTTCTTAACAACCTAAAGACAAAGTAGATTCTTTAACATATTATTTCCTTGTTTTCATTCATGCACAATCTCGTTAATAGAGATTAACGAGAACGCAAGTGAGTGAGTGTTCTTTGAAGGTAGGAATTTTATTCTTTCAAATTACATAATCCTTTGGTACATCTAGACCTTTTTGATTTTCACAGTTTTCTAGCATTATATGTGTGATTATTTTTTTGTTGTTGTTCTTTAGAAAGGTCAAACTGAAGATTTTAAATACAAAAGGGGTCTTTCCTCTATTCTGGATTTTTTTTTTTTTTAATTTCTCTTTAAAAGATCTGTTTCATCTGTTCCAAAAATTTACTCAACTTGTTTTTTTAGAAAAACATTTCCCCAATATTGAACTTTGCTAGTGGACTAAACTTATAAAACAGTCTGGAGAATTTGGGCAAGGAAATTCTTGAGTTTCATTGTTACTACTATAACCATGATTGTAGAGTTAAAATATATGCCATAGATTTAAAAGTTTTAAAACATGCAATTGATGCTGTGGCCTTGTTATTAATTTTACAATTCCTATGTTTACCAATAGTTATAATCAGCCAATATAAATATTTCTTTACTATCTGTCTAATAGCATTTGAGGGATTATTTTCTCCATGAGATCAGTGATGGAAATAAAATATGTTCTTGGTTTTATGTAGAACTTCATCTTAGACTACTTTATTTCTGTTGTTGGAACCCTTAGTGAGGAATTAATTCCAGGTAAAACACTAAGGAATTACTTGTGTATTCATTTCTTTAAAAAATGTTTTTTAATAAGATTCAATTAACCAACATATAGTACATCATTAGTTTCAGATGTAGAGTTCAGTAATTTATCAGTTGTGTGTAACACCCAGTGCTCATCACCCCCCGTGCCCTCCTGAATGCCTATCACCCAATTAACCCAGCTCCCCACCCAACTCCCCTGCAGCAACCCTCAGTTTGCTTCCCTCTCTCATTGTTTGTCTCCCACTCTGATGACTTTTCAGTTTTGCCTCCCTTCTCCTATGATCCTCTGCACTTTCTTATGTTCCACATATGACTGAAACCATATAATTGTCTTTCTCTGACTGACTTATTTCACTCAGTATAATACCCTCCAGTTCCATCCATGTCAATGCAAATGGGAGGTAGTCATTCTTTCTGATGGCTGAGTAATATTCCATTATATATATATATCATCTACCACATCTTTTTTAGTCATTCATCTGTTGATGGACATCTTGGCTCTTTAGCTGCAATTTGGCTATTGTGGACATCGCTGTGATGAACATTGGGGTGCGGGTGCCCCTTTAGATCACTACATCTGTATCTTTGGGGTAAATACCTAGTAGTGCAGTTCCTGGGTCTTTGGTTAGCTCTATTTTTAACTTCTTGGGGAATCTCCGTTGTTCTCTAGAGTGGCTGTACCAGTTTGCATTCTCACCCACAATATCCATTCCATTTATTTAAAATAACTGAGTTGGGGTGCCTGGATGGCTCAGTGGGCTAAGCCTCTGCCTTCAGCTGAGGTCATGGTCTCAGGGTCCTGGGATCAAGCCCCGCATTGGGCTCTCTGCTCAGCCGAGAGCCTGCTTCCCTTCCTCTCTCTCTGCCTGCCTCTCTGCCTACTTGTGATCTCTCTCTTGTCAAATAAATAAATCTTAAAAGAAAAATAAAATAAAATGACTGAGTTTCAGGGGTGCCTTTGTGGCTTGGTTGAATGTCTAATTCTTGGTTTTGGCTTAGGTCATGATCTCAGGGTTGTAGGATCAAGCCCCAAGTCTGGCTCCATGCTCAATGTAGAGTCTGCTTGAGATTGTCTCCCTCTCTCTGTGCCCCTCCTCCTGCTTTCTCTATTTTAAATAAATAAAATCTTTTAAAAAATAAAATGGCTGTGTTTCCGTTAGATCAATACACTAGATCTTCTCAACTTAAACACCATAAAATCAATTCCAACATTAAAATCAAAGTAATCTTACAAAATTTCCTGGATCTGAAAGTTTTTCTGGAACCTTCTCTAGGAAAAATAATATAAGCTAATTGTCTAAGCAATTACTTAACTTAATTCTTGTAATATTCTTATGAAGTAGTTACTATAAACATCTCATTTTGAAGAAGAAACAACTGAAACTCAGGTAAGTGGCCTGGACTACTAAGTGGAATTGTCGGAAATCAAATTCTTTCTGATTCCGGAAAGTTAAATTCGTTCTTCTAGTTCTGTGATGTTTTAAACTTACCTCTGTATCAATAGACTATGAATAGTCTCTACTGCTGCTGTGGGAAAGTTCCACAAAGTTAGTGATTTTAATAAACTTTTATGCTAACCGAAGTAAGTCAGAGAAAAACAGTTATCATATGATCTCACTGATATGTGGTATTTAGGAAACAAAAGAGGATCAAAGGGGAAAACAGGAAAAAATAAATAAGATAAAATCAGAGAGGGAGACAAACCATAAGAGATTTTAACCATAGAAAACGGGTGAACTGAGATTTGCTGGAGGGGCGGGAGGTGGTGGGATGGGGAACTGGGTGATAGACATTAAGGAGGGCATGTGATGTAATGAGAACTGGGTATTCTATCCGAGTGTTGAATCACTGACCTTTACCTCTGAAGCCAGTAATACGTTATATGTTAACTAATTGAATTTAAATAAAAGGAAAAAAAATAATTCTTTTTTCCTAGAATATAGGAATACATATCCATTTTCTTGAAAGTGATTTTTAAATTATCCTGTTTAACTCTTATTAATTGTAACAATTTATCTGTAGATTCTTTTGGATTTGGCACATATAATATAACAGTATCTGTGAAAAATAACAACTTGTTTCTTTTTAAAGAATACAAACTTAATATGGTAGAAGTCCAACATGGGTCTCACTGTGCTAAGATCATAGCTGCATTTCTTTCTGGAAGCTCCATGTGAGAATCAATTTCCTTGACCGTTCTAGCTTCTAGAGGCCACCCACTTTCCTTGGTTCTTCCTCTTTTCCATCTTCAGATTTAGCAATGTTACATCTTTCTGACTATTCTGTACTCACATTTCCCTCCCATCACAGCCAAGAAAAGTTTCTCTGCTTTTAAGGAGTCATGGGATTAGTTTGGGGTGCCCCAGATATTCTATGAAATAATATCATCACAAGTCCTTTAATTATCATCATCTGGAAGGTCCTTTTTGTTATAGAGTGTAATATATTCACAGCTTTTGGGTATTAGAATGTAGAGATATTTGGAGGGACCATTATGCTGCTTACTGTATTTAGAGACTATCTATTTTAGCAACTAGTTCAACAGACACTGATTTGCATTATAGACAAAGTGAGGGACAAATAAGTTAAGCATCAGTAAGGGGGAAAAATCAGAATCAGAGTAAACTCATTTAACTTTAATACCCTCTGAATGACTTTTTGCTGGCAGCCGATTTCTTTAGCTCTGGATCTGTAGGTATAAACTAATTCATACTGAGTCTGATGTTTTCCTTGTCATTGCCATAATTTAAAAATCAATTAATTAAAAAATTACCGAAGTATAACTTGCAGCCAATAAAATTTCTCCATTTTAAGTGTACAATTAAATGTTTTACCATATTATTCATATTTTCATATTTAATCATTTTAAAGCTTAATTCAATTATGATATACAGAAAAGCAAACATGTCATAAGTATAAACTTTAAAAAACCCCAAGCTTAATGAATTTTCACAAACTGAACTCATTGTAACAATCAGATCAAACCATAATGACCTTTTTGTGGTCAACTTTGTTGTGTATAATTAACATACAGTAAAACTAATCAATTTTAAGTATGCACTTTGATGAGCTTTGACAAATGTATACAGTCATGTAACGACCATGATCATGATACAAAACACTTCTGTCATCCCCAGAAGTTCCCTCATTCCCCTTAGTAGTCAGTCCCATTGTACCCATGGCCCCTGAAATTACTGGTCTATATTTTTGCCTTTACTAGAAATTTATATATAATTATTATGTGATTATGCAGGCTTTTGTGTTTCTTTTAGCATAATGCTTTTGAGATTCACCGGGTTTGTTGCTTGTATCAGCAGCAGACAGACCACAATTTGTTTATTTCTTTTTTTTATTTTAAAGATTTTATTTATTTATTTATTTGATAGACAGAGGTCACAAGTAGGCAGAGAAGCAGGCAGAGAGAGAGGAGGAAGCAGGCTTCCTGCTGAGCAGAGAGCCCAATGCGGAGCTCGATCCCAGGACCCCGGGACCATGACCTGAGCCGAAGGCAGAGGCCTTAACCCACTGAGCCACCCAGGCGCCCCCCCCATTTGGTTATTTCTTCAGTTCAGTATTTGATTATTATGAATAAAGGGGCTCTTGACATTCCCATGGAAGTTGTGTGGACCTACGTTTATCTCTCTCTTGGGTAAATATCTAAAATTGTTCAGTCATATGGAAAGTGTATGTTTAACTTTAAGAAACTACCCAACTGTTTTCCCTGGTGGTTATACTATTTGGCATTACACCAACAATGAATCGGAATTTCAGTGACTGTCCCCTCCTCCACAGCATTGGACATTATCAGTCCTGTTAACTTTAGCTCTTCCACTGGGAGTCTAGTATCTCCTTGTGGTTTTGATTTTCACTTTCCTAATGACTAACCTTGTTAAGGATCCTTCTTTCTCAGTGCTAGTTTGTCATCAGTTTTTTTTTTTTTTTTTTTGGTGAATTCTTTTTTTTTTTTTTTAAGATTTTATTTATTTATTTGACAGACCGAGATCACAAGTAGGCAGAGAGGCAGGCAGAGGGAGGAAGGGAAGCAGGCTCTGTGCTGAGCGAAGAGCCCGATGTGGGGCTCGATCCCAGGACCCTGGGATCATGACCTGAGCCGAAGGCAGAGGCTTTAACCCACTGAGCCACCCTGGCGCCCCTTTCTGGTGAATTCTAATTTCAAAATTTTTTTTGCTCACATTAGTTGGTATGTCTTTTTCAGTTGAAAGAATCAATACTGTGGGGACAAGTCA
Organism: Mustela nigripes; assembly: GCF_022355385.1. Classification (NCBI taxonomy): domain Eukaryota; kingdom Metazoa; phylum Chordata; class Mammalia; order Carnivora; family Mustelidae; genus Mustela; species Mustela nigripes. Next base: position 34,350,816 of record NC_081568.1, read on the forward strand.
ATTGTCAGATATATATATATTTTGGGGAATAAGTTAATTTTGAAATTCAGTTTATCAGCTTTTGTTTATAGTTTGTTGCCGCTTCCAGTCCCCGATGAGAGAAGAATTAGGCACAAACAAGTCAGCAGCAAAAGACTGGGAGCAGGGGACAGCAGTGGAAAAGGACTGCTGCCTCGAGCAACTCCACAGTCTCACTTTTATTAGATAGAAAACAATAGCCAACAGAAGGACTGATGAAGGTCACACGTTAATCCTGTCTTGCAGACAAGCAAGGAGGAGAGTAAGGTTTATAGCTAACCAAGCACATTCAAAGGACTCATCTAACTGACAAGGGCACTTCTGGGAAGAGAAAGGAGCGATCACGAAAAAGGGAAGCAGGCGGTTTTCGTTCCACCCTGAGCTGACCAGGCGTTCCCGGGTGCTCGGCTTCCCTGAAGCAGGCGGCGTTCCGCCCTGGGTGGGCCGGGCCATCCAGGCTGCCCGGCTTCGGTGAAGGGGCGGCATTCCGCCCTGAGCGAGCTGGGCATCCCCAGCTGCCCAGCTTCATGGTCGTACATCGTTCTTCTCCCCAAAGACCTGTTGTCAGTATCAGTATTTTTTAAGGCCATATCTAAATGTACTTGGCAACTAGTAAAATCCTCCAGGGGTTACAGTAAAGTAACAAATTGTTCCGAGGGGCAGCAGCAGTGTGTGTTATTTTGTTCTATGTAAGAAATCTTAGTCTAACCATAAGGTCACTAAGGTTTTGTCTTATATTTTCTTTTTAGATGTTTCCTATTTTTCTTCAGATGTTTCATATTTTTGGCTCTTTTAAGTGTATAAAAACCCACTTTAAGTTGATTTTTTTTTTTTTAGTATGTTCAAGGTAAATTTATTTTCTCTTCTCTCATCCCTCTCCCTCTTTTCCCCAGATACGAAATTCTACCAGCACTTTTCTTTGACAAGATGACCTTTTCTTAGTTGGACTGCTTTGGTAGCTTTGTCAAAATCAATTGCCCATGTTTGTTTGGGTATATTTCTCCTCTCTGTTCTGTTTTATTAATTTATGTCAGTTTTAAAAAATACTTACTGATTTTAGAAAATGAGAGAGAGGGAGAGAGAGAGAGCACGTGGGGGAGGAGGGGCAGAGGAGAGAGAGTCATGAGCAGATTCTGTACAGAGCCCTCATCTGGCTTGATCTCATGACCCTGAAATCACAACCTGAGCCAAAACCAAGAGTCAGACAGTTAAACGATTATGAACCCAGGTGCCCCAATTTATGTCAGTTTTTATGTGAATATCACATTTTCATTGATAACCACAGCTTTATAAGTATTTAAATCAAGTAGTTTAGTTAAGTCTTCCAAACTTACACTTTTTCCACATTATTTTCGCTCTTCTATGTGTTTGTATATGTGTGTTTCCTTATAGTGTTTGATTCAGCATGAAGTTTTCTCCAGAAAGGCCTGTTGAGATTTTGTTTGGAATTGCCTTTAAATCTCTCCTCAAGTAGGGGAGATCTGAAATATTAGTGATCATAAACATGATATCTGTTTATTTAAGCCATCTTTAATCTAGGTCAATAGTATTTTATGGTTTTATTGTACAACTCTTGTACATACACACTATGTTGAAATATATCACTAAATAGATCATATTTTCAGTGCTTTTGCAATATTTTAAAAATTTCAGTTGTTTGCTGCTGATATTTACAAATACGGTTATTTTTTGGTAGATTGGACCTTTCTCCTGTCGCCTTGATAAATAACATTTATTCTAACATCTTTTTTGTAGGTTCCGATGTGTTTCTGTGTTAGGTGTTGGGAAACAATAACCTATGGGCCAAATCCAGCCCACCATCTAATTTTGTCAAGCAGAGTTTTATTGGAACACAGTCATGCCCATTTGTTTACACAGTGTCTAGAATGTTAGAGTTCTGGCTATAGTAATGGTGTTGAATGGTCACAACAGAAACCTATGGCCTACACAAAGAAGAAGTCAAACTATCACTCCTTACAGATGATCTGATACTTTGTGTGGAAAACCCAAAAGACTCCACTCCAAATCTGCTAGAACTCATACAGGAATTCAGTGCACAGAAATAAAATCAGTGCACAGAAATCAGTTGGATTTTATACACCAACAACAAGACAGAAGAAAGAGAAATTAAGGAGTCAATCCCATTTACAATTGCATCCAAAACCGTAAGATACCTAGGAATAAACCTAACCAAAGAGGCAAAGAATCTGTACTCAGAAAACTATAAAGTACTCATGAAAGAGATTGAGGAAGATACAAAGAAATGGAAAAACGTTCCATGCTCATGGATTGGAAGAATAAATATTGTGAAAATGTCCATGCTACCTAAAGCAGTCTACATGTTTAATGCAATCTCTATCAAAATCCCATCCATTTTTTTTCAAAGAAATGGAACAAATAATCCTAAAATTTATATGGAACCAGAAAAGACCTTGGATAGCCAGAGGAGTATTGAAAAAGAAAGCCGAGGTTGGTGGCATCACAATTCCGGACTTCAAGCTCTATTACAAAGCTGTCATCATCAAGACAGTATGGTACTGGCTAGATCAGTGGAACAGAATAGAGAGCCCAGAATAGAGGGCTCAACTCTATGGCCAACTAATCTTTGACAAAGCAAGAAAGAATGTCCAGTGAAAAAAGACAGTCTCTTCAACAAATGGTGTTGGGAAAATTGGACAGCCACATGCAGAAGAATGAAACTGGACCATTTCCTTACACCACACACAAAAATAGACTCCAAATGGATGAAAGACCTCAATGTGAGAAAGGAATCCATCAAAACCCTTGAGGAGAATACAGGCAGCAACCACTTGGACCTTAGCCACAGCAACTTCTTCCTAGAAACGTCGCCAAAGGCAAGGAAAGCAAGGGCAAAAGTGAAGTATTAGAACTTCATCAAGATCAAAAGCTTTTGCACAGCAAAGGAAACAGTCAACAGAACCAAAAGACAACTGACAGAATGGGAGAAGATATTTGCAAATGGCATATCAGATAAAGGGCTAGTATCCAAAATCTATAAAGAACTTATCAAACTCAACACCCAAAGAACAAATAATCCAATCAAGAAATGGGCAGAAGACATGAACAGACATTTCTTCAAAGAAGACATCCAGATGGCCAACAGACACATGAAAAAGTGCTCCATAACACTCAGCATCAGGGAAATATAAATTAAAACCACAGTGAGATACCACCTCACACTAGTCAGAATGGCTAAAATTAACAAGTCAGGAAATGACAGATGCTGGCGAGGATGCGGAGAAAGGGAAACCCTCCTACACTGTTGGTGGGAATGCAAGCTGGTGCAGCCACTCTGGAAAACAGCATGGAGCTTCCTCAAAGAGTTGAAAATAGAACTACCTTATGACCCAGCAATCGCACTACTGGGTATTTACTCTAAAGATACAAACTAGTGATCCAAAGGGGCACGTGCACCCGAATGTTTATAGTAGCAATGTCCACAATAGCCAAAATATGGAAAGAACCTGGATGTCCATCAACAGAAGAATGGATGAAGAGGTGGAATATAAATACAATGAAATACTGTGCAGCCATCAAAAGAAATGAAATCTTGCCATTTGTGATGACATGGAGGGAACTGGAAGGTATAATGCTTAGCAAAATAAGTCAATCAGAGGAAGACAATTATCATATTATCTCCCTGATATGAGGAAGTTGAGAGGCAACGTGGGGAGTTTGGGGGGCAAGAAAAGAATAAATAAGATGGGATCTGGAGGGAGACAAACCATAAGAGACTCTTGATCTCACAAAACAAACTGAATGTGGCAGGGGGTAGGGATGTAGGGAGAGGGTGGTTGGGTTATGAACACTGAGGAAGGTATGTGCTGTGGTGAGTGCTGTGAAATGTGTAAACCTGACAATTCACAGACCTGTACCCCTGGGACTAGTAATACATTATATGTTAATAAAAAATTAAAAATTAAAAAAAATAGAAACCTATGGCCTGCAAAGCCATATTTACTATCTGGACATATTCATAGGGATTCTAGTGATTTGGGTATGGATTTCTGAGGATCCACTTTTAGAATTCTGGCTACCACAGGTCTATTTGTGTAAATCTACTTCTTGTTATTTGCTTTCTATTTCTCAGGTATTTGTCAGCGTGTGTGAGCATGCAAGTGTGTACACTTGTATGTATTTAATAGACTTTATTTCTTAAAGCTGTTTTAGGTTCATAGAAAATTGAGCTGAGTATACAGAGATTTCCTCCATATCTTTTGCCCTCACACATGCATAGCCTCCCCCATTATCAATACCCCTCACCAGTGTGGCATATTTATTAAAATTCATGAAAGTACACTGACACATCATTATCACCCAGGGTTCATAGATTACATTAGGGTTTATTGTCGCTGTGTTAGGGTTCACTTTTAGTGCTTGCTTGAGGATTTGTGGTATGCATTTTTAACTTATCATAGTACCTTTTAAATGATGTAGTACTTTATATAGCACATGAGATCCCAGAATTCAAAGGACATGAACTGTTCTTTTGTTGGGGCTGGGTTTTTGTGTTTTTCTATTTTTAGGCTTTGTTGTAGGATATTGAGTTACTTAGAAGCATTCAGCTCTTTTCAAGACTCATTTTTAATATTTGCCAGAATACATTTGTCTAGAATGGCCTTTAGCTAAAGTATAATTTGACCCTATCTAAACCAAGAATTTATTTCTGTGATTTTTTTCCTTGTACTTTTATTGAGATATTTTTCTATTGTCTTCAAATTCACTAATCCAGTTTACTGTTTGTGGTCTGCTAAGTCTCTATAATGTATTCTTACATTCAGGTAATGTATTTTGTGTTTCCAGAATGTTCATTATAATATTTTTATATATTTTAATCCATTCTGCCCATTTTCCCCTCTTAAATATATTCACCATAGTTATTTTGACTGTTCCTCTGTTAACTCCATTACTTGAATCATTTGTTTCTGACTGTATTTTATTTCAATTATTAGACTTTTTTTTTTTGATTTCTAACATGTTTAGTAATTTTTGATTGTAGAACTAACATTGTATACATGTTGTACATGCTTTGAGTTATGTTCTGAAGTATGCTTAATTTTGTTCTAGAAGGGATTAAAATTATTTGTGGATTACCTTCATCTTACCAAGGTGTGCTGAACTTTGTGAGGCACGTTGATTTTAGTTTTGCTTGTAGCCGTTATATAAAAGGTGAGATTTTTATTCTACATCTTCGGAGTGTGGGATCTCTGGGATCTCAAATGGGTGTCCCAGTCTCTAACTCCTGGACCCAAATTCTGTGGCCTTGGAAATCTCTGCTCTACTTAGCAGCATCCCAGTGGTTGTCTTAGCTAGGTTTCCAAATCTTTGCCCTTTATATGTATACCTTAGAAGTTGACTGAAAACTGAGGGTAAGTTTTACATGAACTATTAGGACTCCTTGTTTGTAGTGTTTTATTGTTTTGTTTTTGTTTTTGTTTTTGTTTTTCCTTCTCAGGGACTCAGCTACTCCATGTTAGTTTTCTTGGCTGCCCAGAACACTGATCTCTGTCTCTGTTGTCCAACAAGACTATCATCTTTACTTAGGCTCTATTTCCCTGAGCTGTGGTTTGGAAAATGCCCCCAGGAAGAAATCTGGGGTTTATGTGACGTTTATTTTGTTTGCCTCTTTTCTCTCAAGGACCATAGCCCTGCTTTGGCTGCTGTCCAATGTCTGTAAATAGTTTTTATATATGTTTTGTCTGGATTTTATACTTGTTTATAGCAAGTATTTAAGCCCAATAATAGCTACTCCATTCTGGATGAAACTAGAACATGCCCATGTTGCTTTTTATTTCTCTTTGTACCATCTTTTGCTTTCAAAACCTGTTTCTTCTACCACCTCCGTTATGAGGACCTATTGTGATTTTAGCTTTTCCTTCCGGTCATTTTTTGACTAGCTGTGAATGCTTTTCCTACATCTGTAGGTTTAGCTTCTGAGTCTACACTTGTCCTAAGTAGGAAGTATGAGAGATCACTTAACAAAGAACTTCAGTTGCCATGCGATACCTGTGTTCTTCTAAACTTTTAACCATTGCCAGCTTTTATTTCTACTATTTCCTACTCTTCTTCCTTGTTAATCTACTGGCTTCCCCTGGCTATATTTAAGTCACTGGATTTCTGGTTCCTGCTTGGTTCTCAAGCTGCTAGACATTTTGGTATTAATCACCCAATATATCTTATATAGGAACTACCCCACCTAAGGCTCCCATCTCTTCTGTTATACCCAAAGTGACCCTTGAGTAATGTTAACAGAAAATAAAAATTAGTTAGGAATCCATGTTACAAATTACACTTTTATCAGAACAGGGTTTGTTTTTTAAATACTTGTCTTAGGCCGTTTGGGGTATTAGAACAAAAACATCATAGACTGGGTGGCTTAAACAACAAATTATTTGTTGTGTCCATTTAAAGGCTGAGCATTCAATATCTGAACTGGCAGATTTAGTTGTCTAGTGAGCATTCTTTGGCTGGTTTGTAGATAGTCATCTTCTTTCTGTGTTGTGAACTGAAGATATTATCTCATATCTCTTCTTATAAGGGCACTAATCTCATTCCTGAGTGCTACATCTTTATGACCAAATTAACTTCTGAAGGCCCCACTTCCAAATACTAGGACACTGAGGATTAGGGCTTTACCAGATGAATTTGGTTTTGCAGGGAGGACACAAACATTCGGTTCCTAGCAATATTTAACTATCTTTGTGCCTTGGTTTTGGTTGTAAAATTATATATTTATATGAGCAAATTACATGGATGAGTATTGAAAAACAATCTAAACTACCTGATACTATGTAATTGCTAATACATAGGAGAATCTGTGAGGATGTAACTAATTAGGATAAAAACTCATTTTCTTTTTTGTCTGATAGTGGATAGATGAGGGAAGATTACGGCCATTTGCTTATGTCACAGGAGAACTAAAACTGATAGGTTACATACTAATTCAGCCACAACTATAAAAGAACATTTAGTCTTCAGGCCCGTGTCTATGAAATTTTTCTATTTCATTGTCTTCATAATTAAGCATAAATATGGGAAAGTTTCAAAATTCAAAAAAATGATGTTGGGGACAAAAGAGCCAACCAAAAATGATGGGTCAGGAATATTAAATTTAATATTAAATATTAAATTTTCAACTTTTAATTGACTCAAAACAACTTTCAGCATAACATTTACTTGTCTTTCTGTATTTTCCCCCTACAGTATTATAGGAGATTATGGATTCAAACCAAACTTTGCTATGCGTTTAGGTTGTGTTTCTTCTGTCAACTTAAACAATAAAAGTTTGAGTCCCATAACTTCTGTCACTTTATTGGATGCTTCCAATAAAACTGCAGAAGTATGTATTTTGGGGGGCAAAAATCAGAATTTATCTTCTGATTTAGAGTTTAGATGTGTGTTTAAAGATTATGCCCTCACTAGGCTATGAAGCTATTTTATCTACTTCCCTACTGTTTTTATTTTCTTTGTATAATACAGTGGTCGTATTTGTGAACTGTAGTTCCCAAATGTCCCACTAGTGTGTTCTTAAGAGCTTATTTTACATTAGAAACAGAAATAAATCCTTTTTAATTTGGGGATATACATATCTCTCTTAAAAAAAAAATTAAGTATTTATTTATTTTAGAGATGGTGGTGGAGAAGGATAGGGAGAGACAGAGGAAGAGAGAGTCTTACGCAGACGCTGTGCTGAGCACAGAGGCTGACACTGGGCTTCATCTCATGACCTGGATATCATGACCTGAGCTGTAATAAAGAGTTGGACATTTCACCACTACGCAGGTTCCCCTCTCTTTCTCTTTTTTTATAAAATGCACTTGGATTGAGGCACCACTAAGTAGGCATCTTTGTGTTTTCAAGGCAACTAAAATATTGTTAATTAAAAATTTTTTTCAGTTAGAATTGTCCCTACCACTAAAGCCTTACTTTTTTGCTTTTTCACATTTTAAAGGACTAGAAATATTTTTTTTAAGAAAACATATTAATTTTCTCTAATAAAAACACAAACTGGGTGGCTTAAAAAAAGTGTTTGTTCTTGGAGTTAGAAGTCTACAATTAAGGTATCTCAGGGTTGTTGTTTGTTCCCTGAGGGCTGTCAGGGAATGCTTCATGCCTCTTCCCTCATGTCTGCTGATTTTCTAGTGATCTTTGGCTTTCCTTGGCTTTCAGAAGCATCACCCAGTATGACAGGTGTTATATTGGATTAGAGCCACTTTGGTAGCCTCACTTGAAATTGATTATCTCTGTCAAGACGCTATTTTCAAATAATGACACAATCTGCAGCACTGGGGGTTAAGACTTCATATGAGTTTTGGTAGAACACAATTCAACCAGTAATAGAAGAAATTTGAGAATATTGTTAGTGATACTGTAGGCCTTTGCTGAGAAGTTTACTTTACTTTTCTTTCTTTTCCTTACTTTTCTTTTCTTTTTTCCAAGATACCTGGATACCATTTTGTAAACAAAATTTTGTAATGTTCTGTTTTTGAAAGATCTATTGCCCCATCCAAAAGCTAAGTACAGGAGGGCAGAAATAACACCTGTTTTATCTGTTCAGTTTCAGGACCTAACAAAGTCCTAGCAGGCACTTAATAAATGTTTTATCAGTAAATAAATAAATTTTTTAAATACACAAAGGAAATGTAAGAATGGAGAAACTTATAAAATGTGAACTGCCATAGAATGATTTTTAAAAATGGTTTGTTCTGTGGCATTGTTAAAAATTCTCCTGACCACCTGGTGATTCACAGACCTGTACCCTTGGGGATAAAAATATATGTTTATAAAAAATATTAAAAAAAAATTCTCCTGACCAATTTTAATTGTCTAAAGTTTTGACTAATTTTAATCTTTTATTTATTTTTAAAATTTTTTTTGTTTTAAAGATTTTATTCTTTATTTGACAGACAGAGATCAGAAGCAGGCATAGAGGCAGGCAGAGAGGGAGAGGAGGAAGCAGGTTCCCCACCCAGCGGAGAGCCTGATGCAGGGCGCCATACCAGGATGTTGGGACCATGACCCGAGCCGAAGACAGAGGCTTTAACCCACTGAGCCACCCAGGTGCTCCTAATTTTAACCCTTTAAAGAGCAATTCTAGGGGTTCCTGGGTGGCTCAGTTGGTTAAGCGTCCAACACTTGATTGCAGTTCTAGTCTCTGTCTGAGTGAGGGTCATGAGATTGAGCACCGTGTTGGGCTCTATACTGCTGAGCCTACTTAAAATTCTCTGCCCCCTCCCTCTGCCTTGCTTACCCTCTGGGTGTGCATTTGCACTCCCTTTTAAACAAAAAAAAATTGTAATTCTAACTGTTGAGTGAAACACTAAGTACATTGTAGAATGCTTGCAAACAGATTTAAATGAGGAAAAAGAAGAAAAGGGAAACTGCTGTGCAAATGTACATGTACATGCATGTATATACAGGTTGCAGGAAATCTTAGCCACCAGATTTGTTTGGGTGTATGGACTGATTCATATATTTTTTTAAAGATTTATTTATTTGTCAAAGAGAGTGCAAGTGTGCATGCCCTTGGTAGGCAGAGGGAGAAGCAGGCTCTCCACTGAGCAAGGGCTCGAATCAGGACTTGATCCCAGGACCCTGCGATCATGACCTGAGCCTAAGGCAGATGCTTAACTGACTGAGCCACCCAGGCATCCCTGGACTGATTCAGATGTTTTGTGCTGCTCTGATCAGAACACTTCTTTCAGAAGGCTGTCTATCCACCACCTCTACCTGCTTTGTACTCTGATATTTTTGTCTGTGCTTTTAGATTGAGGGAGGGAGGGGCTTGTGAGGGGTCTCTGGTCTGGTCCCTCTCAATGCAGCCACTGTGGTTGCAGCACTTAACGGTAACTGGAGGAAGCCATGCCCGAGTTAGTCTGAGAAGCACACTGAGGTCTCAGGTATTAGGCACGTGTGCCACGAGGTAGGGCTGGGAGGCCCGATCCCTCCTTCTGGCACGTGGCACCTGATGCACTTGCTTCCACACACATGTACATATATGTTGTCTCTGTATAAATCTTAGAATGTGCCTGGAAATTGGGTTTTTAAAAATTAACCTCCTCCTCCTATCTATCTTTGAGAAAAAGGAAACTTTACTTTTGGTTTGTTTTAAAGAAAGAAACTCTGACCTCAACAAATTATTGCCTCCCCGCACCCCGACGATGTCATGAATGTGTGGATGCAGAGATGGTGGTCTGCAGTTGAGACGCTCTTAAATATATATCAGGCTTGGCCTATGGGCTGTTTGTGAACAATCTAGAAATCTTAGGATTGTGGCTCTATCTTCAAATCCATGACTCATTGGAAAGCTTCCTGGGAATCTAGTAATTCTTGATGATAATGGGTTGTTTTTCTGTTGCATTGCGCTCTAGTAGTAACCTACACGTTGTATTGTCTGTGAGATCTAAGCAACATAGAGCAGCAAGACAGATACAGACAAAGCTTAATATTACACCGTGCTATGGTTCTTCTGTTTGTGGGAAACTCAAAAATATGTAAAGAATCTTTTTTTAAGATGGGGATCCAGGTTCTAGGGATATGAGTAGAGAAGTCTTTTTAGAGAACAGCAGTTTTAGACTTGGTGCTTTAAGTTTTTTATGGCAGCTTGGTTGGGAATGTAGCACTGTTCTTCATTTAACCATGGGTATTTGACATTTAGAAGACTGGGTGACACAAGATTATTTTTTATGTAAAAATTGCCTCTCATTAAATGTGAACACTTTGGTAAGTGGCTTATCGTGCAATTTGCCAAACCTCTGAAAAAACAGCGGTTCAAAATGAGGTTGAAAGAGTAATTCTGACCAGGATGTCCTATTTTGTTGGTTTGGCTGCTTTGATTAAAACCTTCTGTGAGGCAGTGGCCCTTGCGTGATAGGCCCAGACAAAAATTAAGACGACAGTATGTTGACCTACTAAACAAAAAGCACAACAGCTTGGTAACTATGAACAGATACAGTGACTTTACTGCTTAAAAAACCTGTTTCAGCAGCGACTTCTTTTGGGCATATATAAATCCCTTCATGGAAAGTTACAAAACCTTGGGAAATCCCACCTGTGAATGATTGTAGTGTTTAACCCTGAGGTTAGTTTCTCTAATGCCCATTTCATGAAAGCAGCCTCTCCTCCCTCGCCCCCCCGCCCCATTTTTAGTGGTTAGTTTGTGTAAGGCAAGCTTAAGACTATAAGCCTGAACAACCACAATTTTCCCAAACAGGCGGGATTTCCAGTGAAATAGTGTGAAGGGGACAGGGTTAACAGGTTAACCTCATAAATCAGAGAAACTGAGTCTCCTCAAAGTCTGATTTCTGGGGCCATGATAACCTTGGGGTTCTTTGAATGGGTTTTCACAGGTGACCTAGATCGTTGTATATGTGATGAGAGTAGTCATTCATCTGTTTCTGGTATATATATTCTATATTTATCTGTATGTTTTAAAGCCCCAAACATTGCCTTTGTCTCTGCATGCGACAGCTTGAGTTGCTGTATAAGGACGCTACAGATTCTGAGGGTCACATGTTTGGCAATTTACTGAAGAAAAGTTGGACACAATGTTTTTTTCATTATCCCTATTTCTTTTTAAACCATAGTTTTATACAAAGCTGTTTAATCTGTCTTCTAGTGGTACAGTATTTACAACAGAAAGGTTGTATGTTAAATGGTTGACTTTTCAAGCAACTCAAACACCTGGTCAGCATAAATCTTTTAATAGCAGTGCCACTCCATTAACTCCTTTGTTACCAGAACTTCGGAAAATCCCTCTGCTAAAGAATTGGAGAGTGGCCGTATAAACCCCAAATACTGCGCAGCCTTGAGAATTAATAAATACTGTTCATAGTAGTATATGAGACTTTATAAGGAACAGAATCAAGGCTTCAGGTTATTGATCTTATTGTCAAAAAGTCTTTCATTTATGACTTCATTTTCCCATTTCTGAATGCCATATTTAATTGCACTAATGATTTCCATATTGTAAGTAATTTCTTGGATAAAGGAAAATAGCTTTTCCCTCTGTAAGAAAAATCCAAAATAATAAATATGGCAACACAAAGGAAAAATACACCTTGAAAAATCTTGCCTTGGGAAATAGTTACTCATGTTCTTACCTTCTGTTTAATGAATGAAATGTATAAAAAGGCTGAAATATGAATTTATTTTTGGTATTATCTGTTACATAATGTTAATTAAATTCAGTCAGTGGTTTTAGTCTCTTAATGATGCTTATGCGCTCTATTGTAGAGATAACCACTTTTGCTTATTAAAAATAATAAAAGGGGTGAATAATTAATTGTGTTCTAAGAGTTTAGTGTTACTATGATTTTTTAAGGCAGAATTCTACTGTGCAAGTGTATGAAATACATATTTTCTTAAGCATTATCCAAGTATTTGTAAAGCTGATAGAGACTATCCCATGGTAGAATCCATAGTTTATATATTCATTCATTCATCAACTTTATAAACATTTAATGAGTATCTGTTTCCAGTGCAGGGCTGGGCTCTGAAGACACCAAATACCTTTCAAAGGAAGGTGGTAAGGAACACAACACAGAGAGCCTAAACTCTGACCAAGAAGATCAAGAAAATCCCCACTTTGTAATTGATTCCTGTTACATGATCAACTCTGACATCACTCCTGACCTAAAACTTTCTCACACTTCTAATTTCTGTATACATTTTGCAAAAGCTTACTAATTAATTTAAATGAGATATTTTCAAGAGTCTTCTCTATGCCAAATATCAAAGTAGATATTGACATTTTTGGCCAAATGATGCACTAAATATATCTTGTTAAAATTAATCCATTTCCTCAGTTGGAAATGGACAGTTCTTTAAGTTTGTGGAAGCTTTGCAATTCTTGAAATAATGTGCTCAGAAGTTTGTAGTGTACAGAGGTCCATAGACTTGTAAACGAATAGTTACAATGTGATGTGAAAAGAGCTGGGACTGGTCTGTGGACTTAGGCATAAAGCAAATGGTAACTAACTCTGTCTGAGGGTATCATGGAAGACTACTCAGAAGGTGATGTGTGAGCTAGGCTTTGAAAAAAAGAATTGGTAGACAACATTGAAGTCTGAGGGTTAGCAAGTACGAAGGCCCAAAGGCATGAACGTTAACAGTTTGGGCAATTGTGAGTAATTTAATGTGAGCTTAGCAAAAATGGTATCAAGATAAGGGAACAGACAGCTGTTTTGTTTCCCCTAATGGTCAGGGACTGTCTCCTCAACCTATGCTGTAGCTCAGTTTTTGCCAGTTCAGTGCTATAAAGGGCCAAATAATGGTCGGGTGACACTCTCAGCTTCTTGTTCAATAGAACTTTTGTCATGCTTCCTGTTGGAAGTGTTCTTTCTTCCTTTGTACTAACATTTTTGGGAACATTTTAAAAATGATTTTATTTATTTGAGATAGAAGGAGAGAGAAAGATCATGAGCACAAGTGGGGAAGGGCCAGAGGGACAAGCAGACTCCCTGCTGAGTGATTGTGACCTGAACTTAACCAACTGAGCCATCTAGGCACCCCAACATTTTTTTTTTAAGCTAGTAGACTCCAGAGTCTCAAAGAGAGAGAAATATAAATTGCAGATGTGTCCTTTACTGAGAAGCCCCCCTCTCTCTTCCATCCTTTGCTTTCTGGACTCAAACATGCTTGTTATGTATATATATCTCCTCTTATGAGGCTTGATTTTAGCCTTGCAAGGCCTTGTTTTCAAGCTGGAACCATACCCGAATCTTATTTGCCTCATTAGTAAGCACTACTTCTTCAAGGATTTTTTTTTTTTTTTTTTTTTTTTTTTTTGGTGGATATTCACCTGGCACACATTTTTAAATGTTTATTCCAAGAAGACTACCTACATAACTCATCCCCAACCCTTTGTGTCAGTAGGTTCCCAGTATTGTTTTTCACACACTTGACTGTTCAGTTAAACCTTTACCTACTGGCCAGAAATCCATGTAGATCTGCTCTTCAAACTGTCACTCTAAGTTCTTCCTGTTTCAGAGCCAGTGTTCAGTGGCCCTGTATCTCCACAGCAAGTGGCTTTCAGCTGCCACCGCAGATAGCGGGAAACGAGGCTTGTGAGTGTCCTTCTCAGTCAATTGGTCATGGAGCTCACTCCATGAGGCCTTACACGTGAGGTGACTGGTAATGTTGCAGGTATGGGCTCATAGAGAACATAATTAATCTGTCTCTAAACCCTACATCTATCTGATTTAGTACAGCTATTTAATGGAATGTTGTTACACAGTCCCAATTTTATGGCTAGATTCAGAAAAGACTGCTAGTTTTCTCCCCAGACTTATTCTTGCCTTTCTCCATATTAACTGCTATTTATCTGGGCATATGGCTGCTTTAACTACAGAATATGTTTTTCAGTCTTTTTTGCAGCTAACATGGCTATTTGTCTAAGGTTTTGCTAATGGAATATGATTAGAAGTGAAGTTTTATTTTACTTAAAAAATTATCCAGGACTTTCTCCTAGCTACTTTATATAGGCTGGCCTGTGGGCATGTTGTTGAACCTTTTTTTTTTTTTTTTTTTTTTACCATGAAGATGCGTATTCTACTTTAGGAGATAGTGAAGAAATGAGAGAGAGAACCTTCTAGAACAGAGCTACCTCTTGGATGTGGATCACTTCTAGATACCTCTGAACACCACTGGATAATTGTGAGAGAAAATGAATCGCTACCTCTTGGGTGTCTTTGTTATAGTAGTTGAATTGTGTTGTATTGGGTATATCCAACTTATTCTTGGCAGCTCTGATCCTCTGAATACTTAGTGTCTCATAGTGAGGCTTTCATGCCCAGCAGGGCTCAGTGGTAAGTCAGATGATTTCAAAGGGAGAGTGCATAGTTGCTGCGATAATTGCATTCTGAGGGCAGCATGACTTTGCTTAGAAACCTTAGAGGCTTTGCTTTGGCTCAGGATTTGCTCCCAGTGGTGCTTGCCACATGATCTTTACCACACTTCGAGCACCATTGTAGAAGACACCTGGGCTCTTTGTTGCAAGCCAGAGAAACTAACACTGGTTAATTTAAATAGAAAGTAAATTTATTGGAAAGTTCCTGGGTGGACTCACATAGAATCAAGGGAAAGGTAGGAGAATCAGACTCAGAAAACGGGTATGAGGCCACAGATACCAAAATGATGCCATAGTTGCAGGAACACCCTGGTCCCAACAGTATTGTTCTCCTGTTGCT
Source organism: Mustela nigripes (assembly GCF_022355385.1). Classification (NCBI taxonomy): domain Eukaryota; kingdom Metazoa; phylum Chordata; class Mammalia; order Carnivora; family Mustelidae; genus Mustela; species Mustela nigripes. The sequence continues at coordinate 34,366,043 of NC_081568.1, forward strand.
TCCCTGCTAGACATTGGATGCAGTCATTGGCATGGAAGGCCAGCACTGTTTCACCTCCCCTTTCCTCCTGGTGGTCTTGCATTTTCCAAATAGAATATTGGTTCTTGAATCCTGCTCTCAGAGCTTGTTTCTGGGGGAATCCAACCTAAGATAGCACTACTCAGTCAAAATTCAAACCCCAGCTGGAAATATTTGACAGGCTGAACCCAGGGCAGCTGTATGTTAGGTCGGGGGTGGCATATGGAAGTATTTGACACTTTGGTTTCCATAGCATGAGGGAGGTCCTTACCTCGTCCCATGACTCATAAAATGTAGAAGTCTTCAAAATTTAGAAGGGCATTTGGTGCTAGGGATCAGAACCACTAACCTGTCTGAAAGCCCCCCACCCCCACCCCGCCCTGGACTATAGTAGTATTTTTCTAATTGGTTCACCTTCTTCCTTGAAGTAGGAGAGAGAAAGGGAAGGTTGAAAGATGGAGAAAGGCACCCTTGAAATTTGATAACTACAACACCCAGTCCTAGTCCTTTGGACAAACAATGCCTTACCACTTCATTATTTCAATCTATATTACCCTAACTAAGTAGAAGAAAGCCATTTTTTTTAGCAGTTAATTTCCAAATTAAATATTAGACTACTAACATTTTTGTACTCTTATCAAACAGCAGATTTCATACCTTGGACACCTATGGCACGTTTTTGAGAAAGTTGATTAGAATTTTATGTGCCAAACAAGTCTTAGAAAATGCAGTGTTTGGACAGATAAATGGAATAGACAAAATGTTGGTCTCAGAGCATTTTTGGTCTGTTTTATCAAATTGATAGGTTTCAGTGTCCCAGCAAGCCTAATATTTCTCCTACATTCATCTTTTGATTTCTGTTTTTCATCATTTTTATTGTTCTCTTAAATTTTAATTGACTTGAGGCACTATCTACCTGGTGTTGGTGCAACTGTACTGTTTTCCTGCCAGGAAAGGGTGGCACCTTTTGACTGCCCAGTTTCCCCATCAGGGTCATAACAAAGGGAGCTGCTGTAGCTAAGTCCTTAAGCTAACACTAGATTAAGATGGATGACTAGGTGGTATTACAGGAAGCAGACTTCACCAATCCTTCTTAGTTGGAGTCTACCCCACGAAAATTGCTTGTGGGAGGTCTCTCGATGTGTGGGAGCTTCTAGCACCTCCAAAAATCACTTCCAGAACCTTATTTAGGCACCATCTTTCACCTGGTATTTATCTACAAATGTTCTTTTCAGGAAAAGCAAGTCATTAAGGAGGAGATGGGAGTGGGAAGAGCCTACAGAGAACCATATGTGGGATGCATGTGTTTAGCATTTGTTTTGAACCAGAGGGAGCCAGAGACTCTAGCAAGCCTTGTTTTGATAATTCTGTGTCTGAGATGTTCATTTATTCATTCATTTACTCTTCTATTTGTTATAGATTGCCCAGCATGGTTGAGTCATTGTGTGAACTACTAAAGATGCAAATAGCAATTATCAGGTCATCCAGCTTATCGACTTTTCTCAAGTGTAGAAACATCCATAGTGAGAAACAGTACTACTTAAAGGTAGTTTTAAATTTTTAAATGATATACTAGAATGATCTTAGTTTACATTTTTCAAACATTATTTGAATACTCTCCATGTGTAATGACAAATCATATATGTAACAACAAAATTTGATGTAAGGGAACGATTAGAACTCTTTTCTCTCAGTCCTCCAAGATGTCTATAAATTCAAAGGTCAGTGTCTTTCAATTATTTAATTTTTAATTTTAATTTTTGTTATTATTATTTTTTTGCTCTTCACAACAGAAGTGATGTAAAGGTAGGCAAGATGAAAGGGAAGGGGAAGGAGAAGTGCCTTCCATGAGGAATTTCACCCGAGGAGAACAAATGTGGAAAACAGTATTTTCCAGAGGGGGACCTGGGTGGCTCAGTCGGTTAAGTGCCTTTGGCTCAGATCATGATCCCAGGGTTCTGGGATCGAGCCCCTGCATCCGGCTCCCTGCTCAGCCGGGAGTCCTCTTTTCCCTCTCCCTCACCTTCTGCCCCTCCCTCTCCCTGCTCCTTCTCTCTCTTAAATAAAGAAAGAAAATCTTTAAAAAATATTTGCCAGAGAAGATCAGTTAATATTACCCTCTTTCTATTTTTTGCCTCAAATGAAAGAAGCGCTATGTCAGACCATATACACATTATATAATTTTTGTAAAGCTTTTATGTTAGCTTAGCAGGATTTAGTCTTTAATGAATGCTGCTCAGATTGTTGTAGAGGATTTCTTTCCGGCTTTTCTAAATATTGAATCCCTGCAAGTGCCACAGTTAATGGATGATTGCTGTTAGAGGTAAGACTGAAGCCATACATCCAAGTCTACTCCCATTGGTTGAAAGCGGTAGATGGTTTCCACTCACGTGTTTTAAGCATGGCTGTTCTCCTCCTGGTTAATAACGGTTTCCTTTGCCTACTTGTTTTCTCATTTTAAAATTGTGAATCTCAAATTGAACTTGTAGAAGTTATAGCAAAACCCGTGTATATGTGCTAATGGCTTCGTATTAGTGATATTTGGGCAAGGTGGCTCTTGTTTAGAAAACCAGTAGAAGAGTTTTGGAGGCACGTGCAAGAACAAGGTCATGGGATCAGAATCATTTTTGTCTTTTCTATGAAATGTCCCTTTGAACTCTGAGAAACTCAGAAAATTTGGACTTATGGAGTTGGGTTTCTGTGTAGAGCTCAGTTCCTCCTGGGAGTTTGTAGAAAAATTAAGAGAATTCTGTCTCTGTGGAGAGAAAACCATGTACCAAAATAAGTCCATTTGGAAATTTGGTACAACATAGTTCTCAGGCTGAAAAATATCTAAGTCTGTGGTACCCTATTGTTTGTTCTACTCTTGGCATATCTTTCCCCTGTTATGTCTGGTTTCTTAGATACATAATAACAGGAGATAAAAATGACCCCTTTCAATCTGATTTTAATGAATAGAAAGGCACCTGCTTTGCATGTGTTGTGTGGTGGGAAGGGGTGGCTTTAAATTCTTGACTATGACTGTGGTCTCTATTACGTCACATTTAATAAATAAGAACAGTCTGCATCTTGGACCCTCCTCTTAGATGGTTGAGCAGATTGAGTGGTGCTATGCATTCAGATTTAACTGAACACAGTAGTTATTCTAGATTTCTAAACTGAGTGTTAGGGAGAAGTTCTGGGAAAGAGTTTTGAACTTGGACAAACTAAGGCTTGGTTATTCAAGATTTTTATTTTCTACTTTAGACAGTTGTATACTTCGGTAGGATTCAGAAATGACTTTTCTGGATAAAGTACAAATAAAATTTTCACAAATGTAATTTTATAACCATTCTGTATCTTGCAGTTGTTTTATGTCTTATTGAGGGAAAAACCTGCCTTTTTTAATTTTGAAAAAACTGAAGTGAAAGGATAAGTCTCTGAAAATGTGACTAATACCAATTTAAATGTTGTAAGAGAAATCTTTCACAGGTTACTTCAGTTCACTCAGTTTCATGATATTGATGCTGTATGTTTCATATTGTTTTTAAGGGAAAGGCCAGGGATGCTTTATTTATAAAGATGCCCCCAAATACACCTAATCTGGGGAGATATACTTTTTTTTTTAAGATTTTATTTATTTATTTGACAGAGAGTGATCACAAGTAGGCAGAGAGGCAGGCAGAGAGAGAGAGAGGAGGAAGCAGGCTCCCTGCTAAGCAGAGAACCTGATGCAGGGCTTGATCCCAGGACTCTGGGATCATAACCTGAGCCAAAGGCAGAGGCCTTAACCCATTGAGCTACCCACGTGCCCCTGCAGAGATTTACTTTTTAAATCTTGGATGTGTCTATTTGACTTAAGCTCAACTAATACCTATTTCTTTTTGAATATAAATTTTAGGGTTGTTAGTAGTGTTTAAATTTATAGTCTGATAAAGGATCAAAACTTACTTCCCTAAATACGTCAACTTGCTTCTGCTGTTAGGTGTTTCATATTGTTAGTAGTTGAACTTTTATGAATATGGATAAACATTTTAAATAGTGTGATTTATTAATTTGGAGAAAAATGGAAAATATTTCCCAGAAGTCCTATAATATATGCAGACTCCAATTTAAATGGGAAACATTTCAGTCATTTATACATTACTCTGATTCTCAATCTCCTTCACTTTTATAGTATTTGTTAGAAATTCACACAGAGCTGAATTTTGTGGATTATACAAACATAAGTTTATATTTAAGAGGCCAGGCAGGAATGTAATTGGGTGGATCTGGGTCAGAATAATTGTTGTACATGAGCATGTGTTTTTAGCTGTTTTAATATAAACTCATATTGAGTTATATAGGAGCCTAAAATCTAAATTGAGAAATGAGATGCATGACATAAACACATAGTCATGGTATATTTTTCCAAACATACAGCATGAGGATAAGAGGTTAGTTTAATATGAATATGCATTTTTCTCTTTGACTTCTACATTTAACCTTTATGGTTTCAAGGAAGGTACACAGGGGAAAGATGTAGAAGTGACTGTAAATCCAGCTGCATATATGGATTCTGCTATGTGCTAGGAATTGGGTAAATTGCTTTTCATATAATGTGTCATGTTGTCCTAATACTCCAGTGAAGATGATAGACCCATTCTATGAATGATGAAACTGAGGCTTGGTGAGGTCAGATCTCTCATACAATGTCTTCCCCTTTTGCATAGAAACAAGTAGAGTGGTTGCAAGTAGGAAAATCCAGGTAGTGCTAAAAGGACCAGTAATTGAACAAAAGGATAAAACAAAGAGGTAGCAGCTGATGAACCCATGTTAGAATTTCAGTTAGTTCAAGGAGAACTACGCACTGTCACTTCTTGATCTTGAGGTTCTTGGGAGAACCAGGGACTGTTTGGATTTTCTTGATCCAGTGAAACCTTCTAGAGTTCTTGACATAATCCCTGGAGCCCTTCTTTAGTGCTGGGCTAGAACTTTGGGCTAGGGATCCTGAGTCATGTATGTGAATATGTGTCCTGCTTGAATATGTGTCCTGTTCAGAGGGGAAGTGTGAGCTCTGATACCAATGGCAGGTATCAGAAAGGCTTGCAAATTTTTATGTGTATAGCTTCTCTCCAAGCGTGTGTGTGCAGTGTTTGAGCCTCGCTTTCCTATCTATCCTCTCAATTTATTGGTTGTTGGCTTACCTTTGGCGCGTTCATTTCGAATTTTGAGTAAAATTGAGAGCAATTTTCTGGGGGCTGTCGTGTGGTAAATAATGTAGTGTCTGAGTGTTCATGACATATTTCTGGGACAGTCTACAAAAAGGATTCCTTTCTATATTGCTGTAGAAAGAAAACTGCCTGCATTCTTTTGCCACAAGGAAAGAATCACTGCAATGGGTTGGGCAAAATGTCCTTCAAAATAACTTGAAGGCAGTTTTGAAACTAAATGATCCAACAAGGGTTCAATTATATGTATATATAGCTTCACTGGATTTTATACAAGGCAATGATTCGACTTCTGTTCTCGGTTCCTCTTTGCTTGTGGCGTCTACCCCAGATGAAAAGAGATGTGAATTCATCACAGAGAACTCAACCAGGGTTCCTGACAGTGCAAGATGTGTGTTTTTCTTTTCTTTTCTTTTTAAAATATTTTTATTTATTTATTTGACAAACAAAGATCACAAGTAGGCAGAAAGGCAAGCAGAGAGAGGAGGAAGCAGACCCCCCGCTGAGCAGAGGGCCCCATGTGGGGCTTGATCCCAGGACCCCAGGATCATGACCTGAGCCGAAGGCAGAGGCTTTAACCCACTGAGCCACCAGGTGCCCCAGATGTGTGTTTTTCTTGATAACATATATGGCTTTTCTGTATGATGTGTATTACATCATTATTGTGAGGCAAAGCCCTTACATATGCATGTTGTGGAAAAGAGAAGAAAGGAAACCATAATTCATTGAATACTTATTAGTAAGAACTATTATGTGACATGCTTGCACAGATTCTTTTAATTTTCATTTAAAAACTATGGGCACACATTTTACTATCTTCATTTTATGGATTAAAAGAATGAAACCTTCAGGGGTTGAGTATCTTCTCAAATCCCAATTTACATACTGAATGGACGTACTGGAAAATGGACTAGTTCTATTTGTGACAGACCTCAGGACTTTTCCACTAAGTCCTACTACTTCTCTTTTATATTATTTATTCACAAAGATTATTCACTACTATTTTGTGCCAGATTCTATGTTAAATTCTAAGGATAGAGAAATGATCAGTATCTATTTTTGGAAGATGACCATTAAAAATATAAAATACTGTGACTGTTGGAAGGGACGGGAGCTCTTTTCTCATATTACTGTGTACAAAGGTAAGAATTTGACTATGCAGTAAAAGTTAATTGATGGCAATGGTTTGTGATGGTTTATTTATTTAATATTTTATTGATTTATTTGAAAGAGAGAGAGACAGATATAGTGAGAGTGAAAACAAGCAGGGAGGAAAGGGATAAGTAGGCTCCCTGCGTGGGGCTCAAACCCTGGACACCGGCATCATGACCTGAGCTGAAGACAGACGCTTAACTGACTGAGCCACCCAGGCACTGCTGTGATGGTTTATAAACCATTCTTGCTGCACTGTTGTGTGCTCTAAGAGTATTTGATGTGGATTTCCAAATAGTAAGGGTCTAGTTTGCTTTTAGAGATTGTGATTTTGCAGACTTTATTTCAAAAGTAGAACTTTGGGGAGGGCTGAATTTGGATTTGTTGCAAACAGATTTGAGTTTTGGTTAGGCAGAGGAACCCCATGTTTAATGGAAGTGAGAGTGGGAGGTAGAAATCTAGGTACTGACTCCACACCAGTGGTTCTCATATTGAACATGTCTCAGAATCTTTGTTCGAAGGTTGTTAAAATACAGAGTTCCAGGCCCACACAAGTTTTTGACTCTGTAAGTCTGGGCCAGTGCCTGAGAATATATGTTTCTAACAGGTTCCTGGGTGAAGCCCATGCCACCGACCTGAGGACAGACTTTGAGAACCACTGGTCTAAACGAAAGTATTATCTCACTCTTCTCATGTAGAATGGGCACAATATGGAATAATTTATGTATTTCTGGGGCCAGTTTGTTTTAGCAACCACCAGTTACTGCTTTGGCTCCATGTTATGAGATCTGGTGATGCTGTATATGTCAGGATCTAGAAAATCCACAAGATCAATACCATTTTTCTCTGTTCATAAAATCCTTTCAAAATGAGGAGTTACTTTTGCAGAAACAGCTTAGGAGTTCACTAATGTATTTACTAAAAGGATACTTCAGGGCCCCTTGTTGAATGAGAAAATAGTATGTTAAATAAGACCATTATTCCTGTGTTTTTTCATTTCTAAGTGGTAACCAGTTGCACTAAAATCACTCTGAGGCAGGAGGCATGTTTGGTATGATTTGGTGCACATCTGTTGTACGATGGACATCTTATTTACTTCAAACAGAAGTGAACTCTGGAAAGAGACACCTCTCCACATTTGTAGAGGAGCAAATTGTATTTTCTTGTACCTGGCATTTAATCCAACCATCAAACCCAATGGGCATGAGTTTTCTCTAACTTGAGTGAAGTGATAACTAAACATTTCAACCTCAGACTTGAGTGTTTTGGTGTAACATATAAAATGCACTCAGCCGAGACCCTAATCCACAGTATTCATTTTTTCCCTCTTGATTTATGTTTAGTACTTTGTTAGATGGTTCCCTTTTCATCTGATTCCACATGGATGCAATGTTTCCTGTCTCACAGCCAAAGTCAACCTTTTAAGGCCTACAGGGGTGTTGTAGACATATAAATTAACAAAGCAGAGAGAAGGCTGGATTCCAGGACCACCTGGATTGCCAGCAAGGGCTCTAGAACCACAAAGGTTGGTTGATGTCTGGAAGGTCAAATGACAAGTACACAGGGAAGGGCCTCTGAAACCTGACAGCAGCAAAGCTTATAGAAGTAACATTTCTTATAATGGAGGCAAAAGGAGTTTCAGTGTAATCAGTGTAGGTTAAACAGACCTGGGATATATTAGTCATGGATCTTAAAAAAAAAAAAAAAAAGTGCATACACTACTTGAAAAAAAAGATTTCTGCAACTTCATTTCTATAGCTTGGCAGCTGTAGGGGGTAAAGGGGCTAGTTCATAAAACCAGAAATTTTATGCAAGCTTTTCTAAATTGTTACCTGTGCTAGGCGAGACTGGAATGTTGAAGCAGTGTTATGGATGAGAGAGTTACATGTTTTTGGATTCAATCAAGTGGCTCTCTGGGTTTATGCAATCATTTTCCTCTTGTGGTTATGAAAGATTTTTGATAAAGAGCTAAATTATAAAAACCCTTCTGTTTTTTTTTTTTTATTATATACTTATTAGATCTTCCTAACTTGTCCAAGATCTCCAGGGTGTGCTGTGTGTAACAGTTTATAAACAATCTATTATTGTTGATTTAGAATGAGACAGCAGATGTGTTTGATAAACAACTTTAACACTTTTGAGAAAGGAGCTCTCTGTAACACACATCACAGCAACCAAAGAACAAAAAATTTGGATTTGATGGGAGTCATCTATAGTCCACAAATAATTTTCTTGAGTCTACATAATTTTGCCTAAAGAATCATTTAATTTTAAAAGTGCAAAATGCCTTCTCTTCATTTGTCACCACCCCTTCCCTGCTCTAATCAAAAATCTTGGGATCAAAAAAGAGAAAAAAAAGAACTGGGTTGTTTACTATAACATGTCCAAGAATTTGTAGGGTCTTACCAAAGGCAATGAAACTGTCAGCATAGTTTCTTATAAGTTTATTATGCATCTACGTTCTGGCATGTGTTGTACATTTGTTGGAAGAAGTTTTCTAATATTCACTTCCAGGATTCTTTGGCTGTAAACAGCTGGAGAAGTCAAAACTCCATGAGCCTAACTGGACGTCTTCTTGATCATCAGGTGTCAACAACTTAAGATTGACTTCGTACCTCCAAGTGGTCACACAGTTAGTGTTTTAAAAATTTCCAGATCTCCTGTCTATTTTTTTCTGTTTCCATGGAAGTCTCAGAAACTCTTTTTTAAGATTTCAAAATTAATGTTTAAGGAATACAAGATGTAGCAGAACATGCAATTTTATTTTGTGAGCACCAGCCAGGATTACAGGGTTAACCTCTATTTCCTGCTCTGTGAATTTCACTTTCTCCATCTGTACTATAGTCACTGGGGGAGTTGACATCTTCCCCAGAGACAGCAGTCTTGTTGAGGATTATGAACATTTATTGGTTTATATATATCTCATTCCAGGCAAAAGTAGCAAGTAAGGGATCTTCCTTTCTCCCCTCAGATATATTCATACTATTTTATCATTAAGTATTCTCTTGTTTTCTAGGCTCACTACCTGGGTTTGGGCTCCCTGCCTTAATACATTAAATGGATCAGGTCTTGGAGTTTTCATTTGGCTAATTCTGGTGGCTTCATATTGTCATGTTCTTTATGTTGCTATACCCCTGGTCTAGCCCTTCTTTTGAGACAAGTAAGCATCTAGGTTGCCATTTTCTCTTTAAGTGATGGGCTGAGGAGACAAGGCTAAAGGATAGGCACACTCTCACTTAGAGTGTGTTCTCTCTAAGATAAAAACTTTAGCAGGATGGGTCCTATAGTAAGTAAAAAAAGAAAATACCACTTTTAGTGGCGATAGTAGAGTATAAATATGTTGTAGTTGTCCAAAAATATTTATTGAATAAATTTTCCTTACTGGATACTCAAGAGAATTCACCTTACTTCATGGACAGGATGGTAAATGCTATGGATTGGCCATGAAAGTGGCTTTCAAGTGGGGTGAGAAATGAATTTTTCATCGGACTACCTAACCTCTTTTCTAGTATATTTTAACATCAGCCTGCTGTTGTCTAAAAATTATGGCAGGAGATAATTTTTTTTATTAAGGTACCCAAGCCCTATTCTTAGGAAGTCAGATATTATATGATCTTAAGAAACTAGAAGCAAAACAAAAAGAACATATGAGATATTACAGGAATGAGCAGTAAAGAGATCTCACCTCTTCTGGGGTGGGGCAGTCAAGGGAAGCTTCCTAAAAAAGAAATGTCCAAACTGAGACCTGAAGCATGAGTAGGTATTAATGAAAGGACTGAAAGAAATCCTGTATTGCTGAATTACAGAGGTCAAGAGGTCATGTAGTTTGAGATGAGGCTGGAGAGGCAGGGAGCAGGACACATGGATTCTTAGGAGTTTTGTACAGGAGTCCATTTGTCCTAAAGGAAATGGGAAACCACCGAAGAACTTTCAACAGGGGTGTGGTGTGATTTTATATGAAGGATGAAGGCAGGCCAACATATTGTTGCTGTTATAAACATTTTAATGCCAGTTAATTTATAGTCTTAACACTGACCTTCATTGAATTATTAAGAGGTAGCAAGTCCTGGGTCACGACTGGAAAAGATATACCCACATGGTAGTCTCTGGGGTTATCATGAGCATCATGAGATAGAAGATACGTGGGGGAACCTGGGTGGCTCAGTTGGTGAAGCAACTGCCTTTGGCTCACTGGGGTCATGATCTTGGAGTCCCAGGATAGAGTCCTGCATCGGATTCGGTTCCCTGATCACCAGGGAGTCTGCTTCTCCCTCTACCCTCCCTCTTCTCATGCTCCCTCCCTCTCTCTCATTCTCTCTCAAATAAATAAATAAAAAAATTTTTAAAAAAGATATGCAGAAAGAGGGAGACACAGAATGATAATATTTAGCAGGGAGAAGGGAAGGGAGGGAAAAAGGGAAAGGGAGAGGAAGACCAAATTAGGAGCTTTTACATATGTGTTCAGACTCATTTAATCCTCACAATCCATTTACAAAAGAGAACTAAAATTCAGAGCAGTTGAGAGTTTGAGACGTTAATTTGCTCAAGATCTTATAGTAAGTGACAGAGTTAGAATTTTAATTCTGATTCTCCTGTATGTGCAAAGCTCTTTCTCATAGATCTCCTTGTCCCTAAAGAGAGAAACACAACAGCTGAATGGAAATCTAGTGTATCCTAAAGTAGAGCTAGAAGATAGAACTTACCCTTTGTCATAATTCTTCTAGTGAGTAACCCTCAGTGACTAATAGGCATTCAAAATGAAATGCTTCCCTCCCAGGGGGAGACCTGTCTGAGGCTCTGAAGTTGGATGGATGTTTGTATGATTTTCAAGTTAAAAGATAATCAACATTTCGCTGTTCTCTTCACTGTCTGTTGCTGAACCACATGCAAATTACCTTCTTCCGTCCAGCAGGGCTTTGTCATTTCCAAATTTATTTAAGAACTTGATTAGTCCTTCATTATTTGTTGTTCATTTCACAAACAATCATTGTGTCTCATAAGTTCCAGGCACTGTTCAAGGTACTGGGAAAGAACAGTGAACAAAACAATTTTTTTTTTTTTTTGCTCTCATTCATTTTGTAAATTTATGTATTTTGGTTTCTGATACCTCTGTGTTAAATGTAACAAGTTCCCAATTAATTTAAACTTTCTACTTTAAATTTGTGGTGCCTTCTTTAAACCTCCATTTCTCTTCCCTCTGCTTTAGTTCTGAAATTTTGAAACTGCTAAACAAATATGTGCTACCTACCAATATACTTGGGACTTTAAGGATTTTTTTTTTATTCTTCCTTCATAGTCTTTATTATTCCAAAGAGAAGAGCAGTGAAGCTCATTTTTTTTATTATGTGTGCTATGGCCCTCAACAAATATTTAGCCTCTGATTTCATTTTTGCTCCTCCTTATGTAATATTGTTCCTATATTCCTAAATTTTTTAGGCAAATTAGAAATATATTCCTGCCTTATTAGTTTGTTTGTTTGTTTGTTTGTTTGTTTTTTTAACATGCTGTTGTGTCTGCATTTGTGGCATGGGTGATAGAGGACCAGAGCCAAATCTCGGAATTTGATGAAACACTTTTCTAAACCTGTGAGTTCATTTTCAGGGAGTTAATAATAATAATCTCAAACACCTATAGTTTAGACAGGAGGAACTCATATATTCTAAAGGATACTTACTAGAGCCAAAATACTTTGAATTAACAGAGTTGGGTGTTTGTGATGATTTCATTCTCTGCGTCCTACCTAGATATCCATAGTGCGATATTTGGTTCCTTATTATTGATTAGTCCATAGTGAAATTTCTATATTATATCCAGGAAGAAGGATTTAGACATTGAGATAATGTTGATTTGATGTTTTTATCAATGGTGCCTGATTCCAACTACCTAAATAGTTTATTTGAGCGGATTAGTTTTAGGTCTTATAAAATAAGAAGGCAGCAAACAGAACTGACCTCTTGCCTTGTATTCATGGGTCAGTCAAGTCTGTGATACAGTGCTTCCTTCCATGCTAGTAAGCAAGGAGGGGGCATAAAGCTAGCTCTTGACTGAACAGCAGGCTGTTGGGAAAGTTCTGGATTGCTCCCATTGGTTGCTGATTGATTCATTGGTTGACACCACAAATGGGAAGGGAAACCAGAAAGTGAGATAAGCACAGAGTACAATATTTTAGGAGAATGATACTTCCTTGCTCTTTACTTTTGCAGAACCATATTCTTGATTATAGACTAAAAGAGGAAGATCTATCCAAGGCATTTGGAATGGTGTCTATGTGGAAAGCAGGGCTTACCGATATATTTGGTATATTTGGTGACCAGAAATGTACATGGTAATCCTGGTGAGTCTGCATTATGGTTTTATACAAGGCTAGGACATTTTTTTTCTTTTTGATTTCCCAAACTGAACACACTCAATATTTTTATTTTTGTTTACTTGCCTCTAGCAACACATTAGTCATGTATCTGTGAGGAAAGCATATCCTGGTGCTCAGGTCTTTTTCCCGATTTTTATAGTGTTCAATATATTTACTGGAGTTGAGATTTTTGTTCCAGGGACACACTGTTTTAAATACATTGTTACAGAAGTTTATGTGCTTGTTTTCTGCAGATTTATGTGGTTTCCTAAACCCAATTTGCAGCAATTCTCTTCTACACACTGGGGAAGGAGAAGGGGAGAAAATGAACATAACATTTTAAGAATGGAAATTTTTGGAGATGGTCAAGATTTATCCCAATGAAGACTGCCTTAATTGAAACTTGTTAAAATTGAGGCTCGAGAGAGGGAGGATTGACCTTCAGAACAAATTCAGCTCTCACACCACTCTTTGGTATCAAAATCTGAACCATCTATGGAATACTGCGGCTGGATTGATGGGCCTGTTGGGGCAAGTTCCTTCCACTCCCACCTCTCTTGATGAGGCTGGATCTCAGAGATAATGCTGCTAGGAGGGGCATTGGCAGCCTTGTGGTCTAACACCTACTCAGACATGGGAGAGCATTGACGGCTGAGGCAGCTTGTCCCAGAAATGGGATCCCCAGGAAAACTTCTGGGATGACTGTATCTAACGGATGAGCTTGGATTGTCTGTCTTTACCAATATTCTGCATATCCAGTGAGAAGCTCACCAGTGGGAATGAAGTTTTGTCAGTGAAAGTCTCATCAGGGAGAGATTATTTAGGGTCGATTTTCATAGCAGTGGGCAGTAAAAATATGCTTAAATCCTGTTATCAGAGGAAGGATATTTGTGTGGTTCTTTATCCTGTATTTGCATATTTAAACTATCCTTTTCAGTTTTATCATTCTCTGGAATTAGTTGACGTTCTTAGTTTTTTTTTTTTTTTTTTAACAATGTAACATTAAATATTACATTAGAAAGTCCATCTAATATTATTTTTAGCACACTCTGCACTTCTGTTCATTCAAGTTTTCTTGAACATTTCCATGTGGTTATATTCATGGAATTTTGCCAATTGCATATTCCCTTTTTGGCCCTCGCAGAAATATTTGAAATATGGGACAAGTGTTCAAGGCAAAACAACTCTATTGGGAATCGTGAAAGCTACAGTGTAATATATCATAAAAGCTATAGTATACTTGTGTTTAATTTATGTCTTAGACTGCAAAGATACTGAGACTTCCTGTGTAAGGATAGACTGAAAAATAATTCCTCCTCTACCAGCTGCAAATCGTGTATTTCCTTCCCTAGGTAGACCTGGAGAACCCTACGGTGCTGAATCTTGAACGAGAAACTTGTCAGTCCCTTCTTGGGGGAATTGGTTTCTCTGATTTATGCTCCTGTTGTTCCTACTTCTCTCATAGCTAGATCTGACTTCTCTCAGGGAAAGAATAGTTCATATAATGGTCATGGCTTGGTTACCCTACTCCAAAACTGAAGGAAAATCCTTTTCCAAGGGATGTGGCTCTTAATTACTAGAATGTCATCATGGTATCTTATTATGGTTTTATTTTGTCTCTTGTAGCCTAGAATAACGGAGGTAATCATCCTGATCTGGTTGCCTCTTACAACTCCAAGGAAATTGTATTTTCCTTAAGAAGGATGCCAAGTTGGAGTGGGCATAGAGGATAGTGAAAAGAATGGGTAGCAAACATGGCATCTTCTCTCTTGAGAATGGTTGAGGGAACAGGGTTGATCGGTCTATAGAAGCAACTTGCTGTTCCTTTTATTTATTTGAATGGTTTTCATCGAGAGGAGACTATAAGACCCTTGAGAAGAGGACAGAAGTAGGATGAAGAGGTGACAATTACAGAAAGTTTGATTTGAATGTTTCTATTGATTTGAATTGTCAAAGAATGGAAAAGATTTTCTTGAGATAATGGCCCGAAATGAGTGGACACCTTACTCATGGTGGCTGGCCACATGGGCAGATGTTGCTGAGGAAATTCTTACATCCACTTGAGGTTGAATTAGAAAATATCAAGGGCCCTTTCCAACTCTGATATTGTGAGTTTATGATTCAGTTGTCAGTAATTGAAACAAATTGTTAAGGGACCTGAGATACTTATTTTGTGAACGTTTTTTTTTTGTTTTTTTTTTTTTTTAAAAGACCCTCTGCTTATGAATGCCATAGATGTTCATCTGTCTGGAGAAAATACTAGACAACAGGATCTTAGAAGGCTTCCTGGAAGAAAGAATGTCTTCTGTATTTAAAGGTGATTCTTTAGGGTGATATTTATAAAACAAAAGGTAAGTTTTAGCACTCTGTTTCTCACTCATGGTCAAGCCAGCATGCTTTGTCTAATGATACTAGCTCCTTCCGGTAGTTGTGTGTCTTCCATCGTGGTCAACATGATCATGAAATAAGCTTTTCCTTCTTTAGCAACTTCACACTACAGAGCCATCTGTTCCTTTTTACCTAAACCACCATGGTCCCATAGCTTCCAGCTGTAGTCTCCATTGCTGATTCATTCCTAAGGAGATTGGTTGGCCACTATAACAGCCCTCTGACCATTTTATACTCTGACTTCCTGGGATCATACACTTTTCTCCAATCTATGTTTTAATTGTTTCTGGTAGCCCTTAAAGCTACCTATGGTCTTAATTTCCCAATAAATTAAACATAATTTCTTTTCATCTTTTGTAGACATGTATTTTTAGGTAACTGGTATCTTGGTTCATTCTTTCTGAAACAAGCTTCATTCATTCTCTTTATGGTCTCCCAATGGAAAAATTAAAGCCAAACATTTAGGCAGTTAAAATATTCATTTTATTTTAGTTGTGACATTAAAAAGTGCACATATAAAAGGTAAAAACACCTTAAAATAAATTGAATTCTCCATCTCCTACTAGAGGAAACATGCAACATTGACCATTTTCTCTGCTCATGGTTAATGAAGAGTTATCATAGTACCTTTTAGGGAATTTCTCTTATCTCTTAGTGTTTTACAATTTCAACATTCTAGTACTTGACTAAGTGTGAAACACATTTATTTTGCATGGTTTTTGGCAACCTTAATAACAGAAAGGCTCAGCTACAGGACATTTTTTTTTCTTTTTTAGAAGATACAAATTTATTCAGTGGAATACATTCTCTTGATACCTTCATATGTGAATGAAAACTTTGACTCTAGGTTACTTTTTTTTAAAAAAATTAACATATAATGTATTATTTGCCCCAGGGGTACAGGTCTGTGAATCATCAGGCTTACACATTTCACAGCATTCACCATAGCACATACCCTCCCCAATGTCCATAACCCAACCACCCTATACTCTCCCACAACCCTCAGTTTGTTTCATGAGATTAAGAGTCCTTGTGGTTTGTCTCCCTCCTGATCCCATCTTGTTTTGTTTTTTTCCCTCCGTAACCCCCATGGCCCCCCACCTTGCCTCTCAAATTCCTCATATCAGAGCCACAGGACAATTTATTCAATTGTTTATTTTGTCTTCCCCTTCATTCTGTTATCTTCCCTGGGAATTCCTATTAAATGGATAACATTTAGACTCAGACATCATTGTGATTCCTGTTGTATTTCCCCAATGCTTGCTCTTTTAATGATCCATTTTTGGAAAATCTTTGTATGTGTAATAAGTACCCCCGTATGTGTTAATGTTGAGAAATGTATGGGTGGAGGGGGCACCTGGGTGGCTCAGTCAGTTAAGCGTCTGCCTTCAGTTCAGGTCGTGATCCCAGGGTCTTGGGATGGAGCTCTACTCAGGCTCTCTGCTTGGCAGGGAGTCTGCTTCTCCCTCTCCCTGCTGGTGCTCTTTGTCTCTCCATCAATTTCTTAAATAAGTAAAATCTTAAAAAAAAAAAAAATGAGTAGATGAATATACAACAATGTGTTAACACTAATTAACTTTGGAGTTAGGGGAATGAAGGGGGCTATTTTACCTGAAATTGAAAAAAATAGATTTGGGAATTGCCTAACAAAAATTGGAAATATTTAAAATATGCAAAAGAAACTAAAAAATCAAACCTACTGATTTTGTTATTAAAATAATTTGATTTAATGGTTTTAGGTACTTAATATGACCATTTGAAAAAAGGTGTTTTAAAGTAGAATACAATGTGTTTCTAATGTATTTGCTTTAACAATATTTTGGTGCAAATATCAACATATTTTTTTTGTATATTACATGCCCAGATATCAAATCTTATCTAGTGTATATTAAGTGCTCAATATGTTTTTATTGAATAAATGCAAGATATGTCAAGAAACTACCTGTTTCTCAATCCTAAAATACACATGGAGTTTCTTGTCATTTTTTATTTGGGTATCTGTTCGGAAGATTTTGTCCCAATGGAAAAACCAGGGGCCCGGAGTACTCTGAGGGACCTGGGCTTGACTGTTCCATACTCCTTTGGTTAAAAGTTCTGTCAAGCCAAAACTTTGTAGCTTTATCTTACTGATCTTGGCATCCTTGATTCTGTTCAGAATATTCATATTTTCCCAAATGTCTTCAGTTATTTAATCAATCTTGTTTCATCTGTATATCCTCTAAAAAGATCTTAATATTATTGTTTGCTAGTGGCATCCTTCTTAAGTGAACTCCATTAGCCATCCTGAATCAGAAATTCCATTAATCCTTTCAATCTGTGCCTTTAGGTTTTCCTTCAGGTTAGATGATGCTCTCTTCTATTATATCCTTGAATATCTTATTTCTTCTGTATATTCTCCTCAGCAACAAAAACTAGCTACATGTTTCAGCTCTACTGAGTATTTTCTATATGGACATCTATTTTTATTTAATCTGTGTGTTCCTTTCCTCTGTATTCTCTTTTCCTCAAGTCTTTGACATTGAATCTATGATAATCATTTCACTTTTCTGGGTTTTTTTTCCTGTTATTTTCTAAACACTTAAAAATTTTTGTTTTTGCACTACTCATTCACTTAAATGCTTGATATTATAGTTGTTAAGTTCTTTCTCATCTCTGATTTAGTTTTAACAGTTCAATGGAGTTGTGATCTAACATTTTTTCTAGGGGAAAAGATGCTTCAACATAGGACCAAATGTAACTTTTGCATGTTACCTCCTTTATTCTTCTTTTTCCTTTTTTTTTTTTTTTCTTGCTCCCTCCCTTCCCCCTTTTCTCCCTTTCTCTCTTTTGTTCTTATAGTTTCTACCTTTTTTTTTTTTTTTTCCTGTTTTGTCATTGAGGGAAGCTTTCCCAGGCTTGTTACTTTCCCCAGGATCTTGTATTGGCTTTTTGTTGGCTCCTTGGACCATTTCTATGGGTAGGACTCACTTTGTGGGTTTGTGACCAGTGCCATAGTCTTATGTTCAGGGGAGTTTAGGTTTAATGTTCTACAGTTGTCATCTTGATATTCTTAATTTTGTCTCTGAATATGTGTTTTATAAGTGAAGTCCAGTGGGACTTTAGAGCACCCATGAAACTTTATTTGCTCAGGTGGCTGGGCTTCTGGGCTTTCCTGTCTTGGTCATCTGTTCCCCATCCTGTGAAAGTCAGGGTTAATCCAGAGTCAGGTGGTGTATAATGTATGGCCTCTGCGCCTCGGGAATGGGGGTACCTAGGTGACTCTGATCAAACTGGCAGCTTCATGTTTAGGGAGCCACTCAGTGGGGTGAGCTTCTTGACCAGTTCTAATCAGATACGTGGTTGCATCCCTATGTGGAGATTAAAGACACTTTGAGTCACTGCCTGCAGTGGGTTAGGATGGCAAGTCCTGAGAGAGGGAGATTGACTTCCCTGCTCTAGACTGGGGCACAACATGGATTGGGCAGCTGGCAGAGCAAGGAAGTCCTGCAGTAGATAGACCGTGCTTACAGAGCTATGGGGCTGAGTTCCCCAGGGGCCAGGGAGGATCTGAGCTAGCATAGATAATATTCTTGAGCTCCAGGGAGCATAATACTAAATACCAAATAAAACCCCCAAAACACTGTGATACGGTTTGAGAGGGAGTGAGCATGGAAGAATAGAAAATGTTTTATATTTTAGTACCTCTAATGGCAATTTCCCCCTGTTTTTTGAACATAGCCCCATATTTTCCTTTTGCCCTGGCTCTGCAAATTATGTACCTGGCCCTGTTTGTAGGTATTCTTCAGATCCTTCCCCTTTAGACCTAAACCTAGAGCAATGGTGATTCCAGTTTAAAACTATCAGTATGGTCATTTATCTGACTGAACGTATGGATCACAGGAGCGATGTTGAAACCACTGCAGTATGGACAAACACCACTAAATTCAAGGAATTTTACAAAGCAGTGGCTTAAGGAGATAGTGATGTCTTTGTTAGAAATTTGTGATGCTCTCCATTTCTGAGATGAGTTTATCATGGTAATATTAACCCAGGTTAGGGAAAATTCCACTGCCGTTGTGGTTTTGAGTGATGAGACAGAGGTACTTTTTCTCTTGGTGTAGCTTTTTGACATTGTTGACATCAAATGTGTTGGTGAATCCAAGTAGACTTTTCCCACCCTCTTCTGTCTCTTCCCTGGCCTTTAGACAACACATTTTCAGATTGGGGGCTGAGTTTCCTATAGGAGGAGCCAAAGTAGTTACTCAGGGGCTGAGTCAAAGAAATCTAGGGCATTTTGACTCTGATCTCTCTTCTAAATATGCTTTGTTGGTCATGTTCATGTTGTTCAATATGTGCTATTGTTCCTCTAGGCTTGCTTTCTATAAACTGGGGCATATTAATGAGATTCAAGACATTTTTCTTTCACGTATTTTCTGAAAAACTATGTTAATATTCTTGAGATTGCCAATTTGGTTTAGTTTGTGCTAGATATGGAAGAAAAATCACTTCAAAGGGCAAAATATATACTTGACATAATTTTTCATATTTATTCTGATATATATTTTTTTCTTTTCCTTAAAATTTTGTTTTGGATTGTCAACTTCTATTTAGGGGGTTTTATAAGCCTTAGTTTTTTGCTGTGTTTCCTAGAAGTCCTGTCTCTATCAAGTTATGTAAAACTCTGTATAAACATTAAGCTAAATGGCCATATAACATTCTCATATACTTTAATATACATAAGTAATCCCCTATATTGAACAATAGTTTGTTGATCATTTTGCCACTGTAACTTTATAATAAACATCTTTGAGAAGATATCTTTTCCTTGCATCCAGATTATTTTTCAGAATCAATCTTCTAAATTGGAAATATATAGGTATTTATGAATCAGTTCTCTAAATTGGAAATATACACATATTTATGAAGCCCTTCGTATATATTGCAAACTGGCTTACTAGAAAGGTTATACCATTTTAGATTTCTGCCTAATTTTAGATTTCTGCCTAATTTGCCTACCTGATTAACCCTGGGTATTAATTGAAAATTAAACTTAATTGAAAACTGGTTTCCTGTTTGGTTTGTATTTCTTTGACTATGAGTGAGATAGGAAGTTTGTTCAAATGCTTTTTTTTTTTTTTTTTTTTTTTTAAGCTCTCTGTATTTCCTTTAAGGCTTTTATTTGAAATGAACAACAACAAAAAGGTTTCAGAGCTTAATAGGTTTGAGAAAACCTTAAATTGTTTGTGATTTCTTTTACCTTGTGTTGTTTAAATAGGAAAAAAAAAGTATCTTAATTGGGATGTCTTTGTGTTTGTCTGGAACAGTTATACCTTATTAATTCTATTGAGGGCAAATGGCTGAGGCTAGCCAGCTGCCTACTAGAGAGATTTCACCGAGGATAGACCAAAGAGCATGTGTAGCTTCATTTGTAACTGCATCAACTCTCGCTACTGCCCATATAGTTTCTTAAAAGTGTAAAGGTTTATATCTCCCTGAAGTGGAGGAATTTATTTTTCATCTAGTTCATTTAGAAACTAATATTTGCTTTATGGCTTACATACATTGTCAGAGCTGTTACTCATGTATATTTTCTGAGGTGGAAATTTAATTAGGTATGTTTGTGATGAAATGTTTAAATAACTTAGGACTATATACACCCACATGCATATGATATTTAATCAAGTGTAAAATAAGTAGGATGTAGAAATAGTAATCTCTGACTGCTAAAACTGAATATATTTTCAGGTGAGCAAAGAAAATTAACCTACTTATAGCTATGGTATTATTTTCCCTGGTGATTTAATCCTACGAATATTTTACAAAATAATATAAATAGAAGCAAATGTTAAGCATGGGCAATTGTTACCATGTCACATTCCCTAAGTAACCATGAATTGATGAATAATAAAACTTGCATGTTTATAATCTCTAAAAATGTAACTCAAACACAATATATATTTTGTTTAAACCAAAGAACTAAAAAACTTTTGGCAATAGTGATCTCTCTCTATTGAATAAAATGAGTTCATGTGCATAAAAATGTTACAAAGCCATAAATTGCTAGACTAGTGTTAGTTGTCACCATTACAAATGTTTAGTAAGGATTTCCAAAGAGAATGAGGATGACTCAGTAAAAAAAGTTTAGAAAGAAGTACTGTCAGTAGCTAGAAGGATTTTCTTGACAAGAACACTCTTATCTAGAATCTTAAATACCATATGGAATTAGGGATAAGAGATTTTCATGATGGATAATTAGAAGACCGTGTTAAAATGCTAAGGTAATAAATGACTTAAGAATTCCTATGCAAAAAATTATTTTGGGGCACCTGGGTGGCTCAGTGGGTTAAGCCTCTGCCTTCGGCTCAGGTCATGATCCCAGGGTCCTGGGATTGAGCCCCACATCGGGCTCTCTGCGCTGCAGGGAGCCTACTTCCTCCTCTCTCTCTGCCTGCCTCTCTGCCTACTTGTGATCTCTGTCAGATAAATAAAGAAAAAATCTTTAAAAAAAATTATTTTGTATGGGGGTGTCTTTACTGAAGAAATAATCACTGAGCTTTTCATGCTAGACTCTGTTCTAAGAGGTGGGGATATGTCAGTTAATAAAAACAAAGATTCCTGTCCTTGTCCTTACATTCTGGTGAGGACAGATAGAAAATGAACAAGAAAGATGAGTAATATACCAGTTGTAACGCGTGTTAGATGATAAGTGCTTTGGACAGAAGAAAAATTAGAGGTTAAGGGGATTAGGAGCTGGGGGTGTGGGGGGCCGGGGGAGAGAAGTTTTTAGTAGCCCTTGTTGGGAAAGTTAAGTTTTGAGCAACGACTTTGAAAAGATGAAGGGCTAGTCAAGAGGTTATCCGAGGAAAGAGTATTGCAAGCAGAAGAAACAGCTAGAGAAAAGCCTACTGTGGGAGCATGCTAGGAACAGCTGGGAAGCTAGTGCCTGGAATGAAGTGATCAGAAGACAGGGAAAAAGAGCCATTCCAAGAGCTAGAGGGAAGGGGCGCAATCATACAGGGCCTTAACAGCTACAACAGGACTTGGGGTTTTATGCTGTGTAAGATGGGGAGGCAGTGTAGAGTTTTGAGCAGAGGAATGATTTAAGCTGATTTGCATTTTTAAAAGATGTTTTTAACTTTTGCATTGGGGTCACATTATAGGGGATAAGGTTAAAAATTGAGGCAAATAGGATAGAGGCTTGGGCCAGGTGAATGTGGTAAGTATTGGCAGATTCTGAATATATTTTGAGGGTAGAACCGATGACATTTGCCAGTTTGTTGCATAGGATGTATGAGACTTGGTTTCCACATTGCTAGCTAGTTCTTTGTACTCTATACTGCTAAATTTGTTCTTGGTATTGAGGCTTCCAGGCATCCTTTTTGGTTTGATGAGTCCTTGTCTCTGGCCATTCCAGGTTCCAAAGACTCATGCTTGTCTGGTTAGTGCTCATGCACTTCCCCTCTCTACTGTTCCTCTGGTTTCAGATGTCCAGCTCCATCACTTACACCCTTATCTGAATCTACCCCTTTGTCACGTCTGTTCTTTGCCCTGATTCCTGTTTATCTTTTAGACATTTTGTCTTGAGATCCTTCTGCAGTATGTTCCAAGCTACTACCTATGGGTACAAGTGCTAACTATAGTTGCAATTATTAATTCGTTAGTTAAGCCACAGTAAAGGGAATGGGTCACAAGTTACTCAGTTGTTTTTTTTTTTTTTTAAAGGGGGAACAGAATTTTGATTCTATGAATCCCTGTCTAAAGAAGACCCTATCTTGGCATCACTTTAAGCTGAATAAATTGTCCTTGTAGAATAAATATATTCAAGAAGATTTTCAACATTTATGACCTTCTTTCTCTTCTGTAGGACCAAAAATCCCCTTGGCTGTGGAAATGATGCGGAGTCAAAATTCTTTAAGTCAGAAGCGTTTTGAAATTCAATTGTTTTTTAATTTGTTTAGTAGACAGTTGACATATTTAAACAGTTACAAGTGAAATAAGACTAATAAACTACTTGTGAAAAATCGCTCTTTGTAAAAGCATTTTGTCACCTTGAGGGAGAAGTTTGGGGTTTGCCCCATTCTTAAAATTTAACGGTACAATCTCATCTGAACTCCATTTGACCTCCTCCTACTTGAAATGGACTGTAGAGGAAAGCAGCAAAATACTTTCAAATAAACATCTCCTAAGATGCATTTTAACCTTGGATCTGGAAATCTATGAAAGAATACTTTTTCCCCCCTGTACATTGATAACATGGAGAGAATTCCTTACAGCTGAAAATTATGGTATTTAAAGGTTTCAAGATGTCTTTCCAGGTTTTGAATTGGCAGTAAGCCAGTGACTGAATGGCTACATTTTAAAAGCCCATCTTGCCTCCACTTCCTTTAAATTTTCTTATTTTTCACATCAGTTTGCTCCCAGACAACATTTAATGCGTTCCTTAAAGTTCATTCACTTTTCGATTACTCTATATACGAAGTTCCCCTCAAAAAAAAAAATTTCAAAAAATTAAGTAGAAGATGTAACAAATCTCAGCAAATCCTAGAGAACCTGAACTCCCTTAAATATATAAGCCTAAGTGTTTTGGCTTAGTTCCTTATAAAACTTAAGTCAATGTTTACTTAAGAATCTTAGTATAGTATCATTATTTTCAGATCCACTTTCTAAACTGGTTTGTAACAAACATATCTTTTTTGTGTGTGTGGCTTGCTAAGCAATCTTAGTGGTTTAAAGCATTTGTGTTACATGTAATTTAAATACCTTTGAATTCTCCTTCCATAAACCATTGATTGACCACATAATGGGGGACTTCCAAACCCCATTCTTTTGGCCAGTGCTCTGTGTCCTATTGTGTGAACTGAAATGTGGCCTGTCCTAGCCAGTAGAGGATTTCACTGGCTAACCACAGGAAAGACTCAATGTAAAAGCCCTGAGAATTTGACCATGAAAGGGAGAGAGATTTGTAACATTTCACAAACATGCTTTTTTGTTGTCTGGATAATGTTCTTCCGGGATCAGTGATTTCTTATTTTACTCTCAGCCCTTGGAAAAGAAGAAAAAAATCTTAATTTTTGTTTCTTAGACTGCCCAAGATTTTTAATGACTGAAATAAGTTGCCTCCTACTGTTATTTGCAAATGAAATGCATTGTGGAGGATGCGTGTATGAGCTGGCCTGAGGACCATGTATATAAGAACGTTAATGAAGTCTATTAACTAGCCTCCATGGCCTTGAACTAGCAAAGTCAAAGGTAACTGAAGAACATTTGAAAATGAGGAGAAACAGAATAGTAAGAACAACAGAAGTAATGTCAGGTACTTTGGAAGTAGAGGTCACCTTAGTATACCAGAAAACTTAAGGAACAAAATTAGGGAAATGTACATCCAAAAGAGCCCAGTGCTTGTGTGTCGTGTTGGATTTAATTTGTATTTATAGGTAGTTACCACATTCCTATTAGGTTAGCGACCAAAGGGCTGGCCTTGATGTCTGTTTTTACATGCCTCTTCCTTTGCTTAGGGAAGTGCCTCTGTCCCCAGATATAACAATTCATGCCCCTTTTTAAACTTTGGCTTGATTTTCCCTTTTTCTCAAGATCTCACCAAGCTATTAGACACCAGCACATGCTTTATTAATGTGGGAACAGCTCTGCGATTGTTGATCTGTCTTCTTCTCTGGGTATTACATGTTTATATAATTTAGCTCATAGACCAAGTTCGCTGGAAGCAGATAGTATTTTTGTTTTTCTTTTTTTCCTTTCTCTAACCTGCTTCAATAATTTGCCCATATTAGGAATGTTTAAATATGGTGTCAAGTGTGGTGGGCAATGTTATTTCTCAGGACAGCACTGATGGCTCTTTTGAAAGGACAGATCTTTGTTCTGTAGGACTTCCACCTCTGCACTCCATACAAATCTTGCTGTAATAGCCTTGATCGGCATCCTAAGTCCCTCAGGTTATTTGACAACCACGATGCCTCCTAGGGAGATATTACTGCCCCAGTTGAGATTTAGTTCCTTCCGTAATACTTAGAACAATGTGGAATTACTTTCTTAGTTTCTTTGTGTCCATCACCTGCACTAAAATGAATCTTCAAGAGCATAGGTACATGTTTTTTCTATTTCACTCATTGTATTCTCAGTGCTTTAGCACAATGCCTGACACAGTGTAAGGTGCTCAATTTATAGAAGAAATGTGTGCCCAGGCCATTGAGCCTTTGCAAACTGTTTTTGGCAGCAAATAATCTTAGTGACAACTTACTAAATAGTCAGTTGATGGTCTGAGTTAAAACAACATCCACTAGTTCCAAGCACAGATTAGTTTAGATATTGGCAGAATGTGGCTTTCATTAAATTTTACCACTAAACTTAGTAGGAAACCTTGGAAAAGTCAGATTCTTTTTATACCTGGTTTCTCTTACTATGTAATAAGATAATTAGTAACACTTGCCTTTTATCTATGATAATGACTGTTAGGCCAACAGTAATCATTCTTACCAAGATACCAGAAGAGAGGCATTGTATATGTAATGAAGAAAATCTTAAATGGTCATTATTATGTAACAGTGTTTAATAGTGCCATCTTTTGCCTTTAAAACAATGGAGATATCAACTTCACTTTGAATTATCTGCTGAATGAGTTCCCTGCTAGCTAAAATTAGAGCACATAGAGGAAAAGTTATAAGCAGAATCTTAAAATCACTGATCAGGTATAACAATGGTTATCAATCTTGCACATGTATTTGGCCCTTATTTATTTTTTTTTCCCTTTGTAACCAGTTTCTCAAATATCTAAAACCTTACAGAGGAGTTAAATCAGTATATCCTTTTTTTTTCTTTTCTTTTTTTAAAATCACCTCTGTCACTTTGAAGCATTAAAAAGTTCTGTTCTACAGGCACTTTTTCAAAGATTTATCCAAATATAAATCTTTCTTTTGATTTTTCTGAAGCAGGACTCAAAAACTTGCCCAAGGTTACAATTCATTCAAGATGCATTGGTCTCTTTTTGAGCATTAGTTTAATTTCCACCAGTTGTGGAGATTCTAGGAGGAGTAGCAGTCTGAGTTTCCTGGTAGCTTGGCAGTGTTATTTTCAGTGTTTTATTGGGCTTACTATTTTGCTGAAGGCTTAACAGGCTCATTTTCAGATTCTTAATCAAGAACAAGTTTAATGATTGAAGGTAATTATCTCCAGATTAGAAGGGCTTTTAAAAATTTATCAGCATTCCAAAATTTAACAAATAGCTCTCTGATAATCTAATTAAAATCCTGCTTTTGCTGCCAGACTGTTTTCAGCCAAATACTCATTCAGCCAGTATCAAACCATTATCCATTTAAGCTGTTTCTGACAATATAGACACAGAAGTTGGTCTGTGGTAATAGTCATGTTGTCCCTGGGAGGAGGAGGATGTTCTGCAATGATCAGATCTACTTTCTCATTGATTTTTTTTAAGGGGAATAATAGGAGTTTTCTCCAGTTATTAAGGGACTATTTCTGTCATCCTAAAGTAGAGAGCCCATTGGCTGTGGGATATACCAATGTATGCTGAACAGGCAAGTTGCTTCCAGCAGCAAATCTGAATCAGCTGCTTTGCATCATAATAAAAGGCCTTTCACTTTCCGTTAGATTTGCACCTTAAATGGTAATTAAATTTAGGAACCATATTGTAAAGGAATTTGGTCTAGTTTAGAACTATGGAATTTTGATGGATAATTAAACACATGCAGAACACCCCACACAGTTCATGGAAGTTGTTTATATAAGCTAGGGGCAAAATCATTTTTTCATAGTTCTGAAAATAATTTAGACTTCTTCAATAAGCCTTATTTCCCCGAAGATGTACCTTAACCTTTTAGTAACTAGCTCTTGTTTGGGAACCAACTTCAATACTGTATTCTAACAATGGGATTTCTATGCCTTCAAACAACCAGGCGGGTCCCAGTGGTGGCTCAGTGCAGACTCCGGAAGCACAATTTGTCAGGCAATCCACGTTGTTTGTTTTAATTTCTGTCCCCGGCAAGGTTTTGTTAGGCTCTTCTCGCCCTTCATACTTTCCCCGGGGTTTGATGGTAGCGTTGAAAGTGGGTGAGGCTGGGGACCAGGCAGCAGAAGGCATGGCAGGAGTCTCAGACCTCATCAGTGTACAGATTTCTGTGCTTCCAATTATCAGTGTGTGGGAGTTTTGTCAAAAAAGCTGGGCTTGGGGCGCCTGGGTGGCTCAGTGGGTTAAGCCGCTGCCTTCGGCTCAGGTGATGATCTCAGAGTCCTGGGATCGAGTCCCGCATCGGGCTCTCTGCTCGGCAGAGAGCCTGCTTCCCTCTCTCTCTCTCTGGCTGCCTCTCTGTCTACTTGTGATTTCTCTCTGTCAAATTAATAAATAAAATCTTTAAAAAAAAAAAAAAAAAAAAAAAGCTGGGCTTGTGGTTCCTTTTGTTCTTTAGTGTCTATTGTGGTTTAGGTTTCAAATAGGATGCAAATGGGATTTATAGTGCGTGGCATGATACAGTTCGAGAGGATTGGACTTTACAAGGCAATGCAAATGTGATCAGGGAAGGGCTGCACGTGAGCAACGTGTCCTTGTGGGTGCCGAAGGAACAATCCAGCGTGGCTTATGGGGAGGCTGGGCAGTAAACAACACGTGAACATGGCTTCCTTCCTTGCGGTCTGGGAGAGCAGAACTCGTGCCCTCTCTCACATGCGCTCAGGGAGCCGTCAAGGAGCCTTCCCATGATGTTAAGAAAAGAACAGACACAATAACAGTGTTTCCCCAGTGGGTAGAACTGCACACCCTCATTCTGTCAAAGACTAAGAAGTTAATTTATCACCATTCCCGATAGCCACATGATTGCAATATCTCAAGGAGCGCTTGTGGGTGCCACGTTCCCAAGGACTGTTAAAGTTCTTTCCAAATGGCCGTGTTGTGTGATGACCAGATTATGCGGGCTGAATGTCCTTAAAGAGGAGATTCCAGTGGAATCATATTTGCCAACTGAAAGTTCCTATGGCTGTTTAATGACATGAAATCAAATTATTGAAACATGAATCATCCAGTTACTCCACAAATCTTCATCCAGCACTTTCCATGAGCAAATGTACATCAATAACAAAAAATGAAAGTAATTGGCATATTTTTAATTTAGAAAGTAGCATGGACCTTTAATGCACTGGATTTTAGTCTTGACTCCTTGGCTCTTATACTTTTGTAAGCTTTTATTTATTTATTTATTTATGTATTGACAATTCAGATATTATAACTCCCAGTTTTTGAGAATTTATTCAACACATATTTCAAGTAGCCATTTTTCTTTTAAGACAGTTTTATGTATTTAGGCCATCCATTTTTAAACTGTAAGTGAGGGAATTAGTTTAGTATTGGCTTTAGGGGAAATAGTTGGGTTTCAAATTCCATTACTGCCACTTAAACTTTGTAGGAGTCTTGAAAAATTGGACAGACAGAAAACTAGAGAAGCAGCCTTCAAAGGAGCACCTCCTTCATAGGGCCGTTGTGTTGATATTCATGCTTGTGAACTGCTTAGAAAAAGTGACTCCCATAAATGAGCCGTACCCCATTGCCCTTTCCCAGTGTTCGATGCTAGTGGAACCCCGATGAGTGAATGCTGCAGTTCCCAGCACACGAGGTCTGGATCTGGGTTCTAAGAAGAGTCAAACAATGAGAGGGCCTTCATCATTCTTCAGGGAAGAGAATTTTTGGAACATTCTTAGTCTAAGGATATGGGTGCTGCTCCTTTTGATTTTTGCATGCAGCAAGCCAACAGCTATCTGAAGGCTTTTTGCTACCTGGAAGCAGCTGAAACAAGCCTAAAGGAAAGGGAATATGAGCAAGGATATTCAGTAACAATAGGGGAAAAAATCAGTTTTCCAGAAGAGCACAAAAATCTAACCTGGGCAAGTCAAGGTATTTGAGAGTTGTGGATGGAGAGGTGAGGTGAGAGTAGACTAGGAAATCACTCTTAGTGACAGGATGTAGACTGGGCAGGGGAGAGAAAGAGACAGAGAGAGAGAGAGAGAGAGAGAGAGAGAGAGAGTGTGTGTGTGTGTGTGTGTGTGTGTGTGTGTGGTGTGCCTGAGGGCATGCGCATAGGGTGCAGGAGGTGTCACACAAAGTGAGGCTCAGGGAGAGTAAGTGACAAAAGCAAATTGTGTTTACTTCTGAACTTTGCCTCTGGTCCCCTCATCCCTAGATATTTTTCTCAGTTCTATTGTTTTTAAATTTTTCCCTGTTTGGATTAATGAGTCCAGGGAGGGACAGCCCGTTGCTAGCTCCACTGTGTCCCTGAGGCAAAAAGGGGACCAGAGTGAGAACTTGGCTGGTTTTAGGCTGGTCTGTGCTCGCACCTCTGCTTAGCTCATGCATATAGTGGATTGTCCACTGTGGAGTTCAGTTCTGAGGTGACCTGTTCATCCGGCTCCTGCGCCGGGATCTGCCACATCACCTTGGTGCAAAAGGCAGCCACTTTATCCAGTTGTGTTAAGAAAATTCTTTTCATACCAATTTCTGGTAAGTTTCAGGAGACATTTACCAAAGTTTTATGTATGAGTGTGGGGATGTGGGGTCAAGGTGGTGGAGGTGAGCCATGTGTTTATCTGGAGCATAGTTTGCAGGAAGAGATCACAGAGCAATAGGATTTTGCTGTATTAGTCAGGGTCCTCCAAGGGAAACAGAACCAGTAAGGTGGAGACATGTGTATACCAGGAGATTGATTATGAGGAATTGGCTCATGGTTATAAAGGCTAAGTCCCATGATCTGCCTTCTGCACCTGGAGCCCCAGAAGAGGTAGTGTAATTCAGACTGAAGGCCTGTGAAGCAGAGGAGTTCGCGATACAAATCCCAGTTCCGAGGGCAGGGGAAGATGAGATGTCCCAGCTTACTCATTCTGGCAAGGAAAGGGATTTCTTTCTTCTACCTTTTGTTCTATTCAGGACCTCCGTGGCTTGGGTGATGCTCTAGTGACCACACTAGGAGGGCAGTCTATCCAGTGTGCTGATTGAAATGCTAATATCACCCAGAGCTGGTGTTTAGTATGGGCACTTGTGGCCCATTAACGTTGATACATAAAATTTGAACCATTTAAGATGATGAGCACAATGTTGTTGTTGTTGTTTTCATGTATTTTCCCCCATTGTTTAACTTCTCTCTCACACATTAATCTTCTAGTATTATACATGGCTATTAACCAACCATCTCTTGATATTTTATTGAATTATAGCTACCAAATAAGTGTTGAATTTACTGGTGAGTTATTGAATTGTTTCTACCAGATAAATATTTAGTTCTCCAGAAGGTAAAGATTTTTTAAAAACATTTTCCCACCACTTACTCTTATAAAAAGACAGTGAGTCTTCTTTTAATATACGTATCACACAGGACGTATCCCAGATGATGAATAATCATGGGTTAAATTCAACTACTATAAAATCTACACTGACTGTGTGATGAATGATAAAAATGAGAGTTGATTCTCTGATGGTATTTTCTTGAAAATATAGTTACATGCTTATATATAGAAATGTGTGTTAAGGGAGGAAATAAGTTAGTCTCTATCCCTCACTAGTGATTATTATAATGAGAGTTTTAAAAGGTGACTTCCAATTTATGTGTTACTAACCATATGCTTTGGAACTAGTTACTAAAAATCAATATGCTTTGGGGAAGGATACCCAAACCAGAGATGAGCTATGATAAAACCAGAGTCATGAAATGCAAAAAGAAATGGGGAACAGTTTGATAAAAACATTTCCAGATATGATACTGCTCAACTCTTTCTATAGGGAAAGCTAATAACTGAAGGGTACATGTGAACAATACAACTCATTTTTCCTAAATTTTCCTCAGCTTTTTTAGAAAAAGATTTCATTTCTTTATTTAAGAGAGGGGAGAGAGCACTGAGGAAAAGGGAGAAGCAGACTCCTTGTTGAGCAGGGAGCCTGACCTGGGGCTCGATCCCAGGAGCCTGAGATCATGACCTCAGCTGAAGGCAGGTGTTCAACTGACAAGCCACCCAGGCACCCCCTCAGCTATTTTTTTTTTTTAAGGATTTTGTTTTTAAGTCATCTCTACACCCAGCGTGTGCTTGAATTCCCAACCCTGAGAGCAAGAGTCACATGCCCCACTGAGTCAACCAGGCGCCCCTCTTCAGCTATTTTTATTCTTTTATATTTGTTTTTCATTATAAAACAAGATTATCTTCTCATTTTAAATACAATTCACACTGATTTTGTAAGGGCCTATTTAGCCAGAGCAGCCCCACCTCGGTTGAAGAGCCATTTTGTTGTTTATGCAGTAAAACTTAAATTGACCCTGTCCGCCCCCTCCCCCCTCAAACCAACCCCAGGGAACTTATTTAAAAGCAAGTCTGGGAAACCAGTCCCAGGTAACAAAACCCAAATACAAGGGGGGGTCAGGTCAGGTGGAGACATCCAATCAGTAAAGCCGGCATACTGTCTTCCTAGCTACCAAGGAGTATGGGCGCCGCCTTTTGGGGGGCCAATTCTCACCAAGGTGATAGGCTAGTTCAAATAGCTACTATGGGGTAAATTGTAATTCAATTGGCCACCCGTGTGTGATCTAGCATGACTGTGAAGCTTTCTCTGTATTTTACATCTCATTGGCCACCTGTGTGTGGCCAGGCCTAATCCCATGGCCTTTGCTCTATAAAAGTTAGTCTGTAAGGCTGGGAGGGGTTGTCCTCTCTGTAAGGGGAGGCCTCAAGTGGTCTGTTTGACGGTCGGTTTGATTCTTGATGCTTGGCACGAAATAAAGCTTTGCTTGACTTTTGCTTTTTATCAGTCTTGCTCCTTTGACCATGGACCCAAAAATTTTACTGAATTTAGAAAACTTAGAATGCTTTAAAGGAAAAGATCATCTTGCTATCTATATCAGTTTTTGCTTTTTTAGATCAACTAAATCTGAAATCTAATGGCCTAAAAAAACCCCAAAAAATGCATAGTAATTTGGTTCACAGTTCTGTGGGTTAGCTGGCCATATTTCTGTTCCGAGCTGAAGTGGTCACCTGGTGGTTTGGCTGATGGTGGCTGATCTTGGGTAACTTCACTATGTCTGGCATTTGACTGACTAGTTGGTTAGTTTTAGGGATCCTCAAGTGGGAATGGCTTGTCTATTTCACACGGCCTTCCATTTTCCTGTCGGTTATCCTGGGCTTCTTGACGTGGTGGTCTTAGGGTCCCAGAAAACAGCATGAAGGCAGACTCCTACATGGGAGCACTTGTTAAGCCTCTGCTTGCTTCACAGTAGCTGATGCCTAATTGGCCAAAAAAAAATTTTATGGCCAGACTGAGTCAGATGGAATGGTGCTGCTCAAGAACAGTTCACAGGAGACCCACTTATCATGGCCATTTTTACAAACAACATAAAACAAGCCTTGTGGGTCATAAATTACATTCAGCCTTCTGTTGTGCATTTTTCATTTAGAAAAATTATAGTATGAGAACTTACCTATTACATATTCTTCAGAAATATGATTCTTAATGGCTGCATAATACTAAAATAAGTGGTTATACTGTAATTTGCCTATCTAATTGCATATTAGATCTAGGCAGCTTTTTTAAAATTTAAATTCATTTAGTAAACTTATAGTAATCATTAGTTTCAGAGGTAGTGTTTAGTAAATTATAAGTTGCATATAGCACCCAGTGTTCATCACATCCCGTGTCCTCCTTAATGACCATCACCCAGTTACCCCATCCCCCGTCTGATGGTTTTTCTCTCTTTGTAATAACTTCCCATTCTGTTTTCCCTCTCTCCCACTATGATCCTCTGCCCTGTTTTTTATGTTCCACATATGAGTGAAACCATATGATGATTATCTTTCCTTGTTCGACTCATTTTGCTTAGCATGATACCCTCTAGTTCCATCAATGTTGATGCAAATGGTAAGTATTCATCCTTTCTCATGGCTAAGTAAGGTTCCAGTGTGGGGCACGCGCACACACATGTGCACATGCATACCACATCTTTTTTTTTTTTTTAAGATATTATTTATTTGAGAGAGAGAGAGTGAGCATGAGCAAGGGTAGGGGCAGAGGGAGAAGCACACTCCCCACTGAGCAGGGAGCCAGCCAGGAGACTCTGTGCCAGGACCCTGGGATTAGGACCTGAGCCAAAGGCAGACACTACCACATCTTCTTTAAACATTCATCTGTCAATGGACATCTCGGCTCTTTCCACAGTTTGATTATTATGGACATTGTTGCTATGGACATTGGGGTATGGGTGCCCCTTCAGATTACTACATTCGTATCTTTTTCTTTTTTTTTTTTTAAGATTTTATTTATTTATTTGAGAGACAGTGAGAGAGAGCATGAGTGAGGAGAAGGTCAGAGAGAGAAGCAGACTCCCCGTGGAGCTGGGAACCCGATGCGGGACTCCATCTCGGGACTCCAGGATCATGACCTGAGCCGAAGGCAGTCGTCCAACCAACTGAGCCACCCAGGCGTCCCTTACATTTGTATCTTTGGGGCAAATACCTAGTAGTCAACTGCTGGGTCATAGGATAGCTCTATTTTTAACATGCTGCTTTCCAGAGTGGCTATAGCTGCTTGCATTCCCACCAGCAGTGTAAGAGGGTTCCCCTTTCTCTGCATCCTCACAAACATTTGTTGTTTCCTGTCTTGTTAATTTTAGCCATTCTGACTGGTGGGAGGTGGTATTTCATTGTGGCTTTGATTTGCGTTTCCCTGATGATGAGTGATGTTGAGTATCTTTTTATGGAAGTGTCTGTTGGCCATTTGTATGTCTTCTCTGGAGAAATGTATGTTCTTGTCTTCTGCCTATTTCTTGACTGGATTATTTGTTTTTTGGGTGTTGAGTTTGATAAGTTCTTATATAGGCAGCTTTTAATATCTCTTTATTCTAAAAGTACAACAAATAGCATTTATGATTTTTGTGCATATTTCTGGATTGATTCATGTAAATAATCCTGAGGCTCTTGAGAATGCTTCCCAGAGATTTAGAAGAATTTTATTCCCACCAGCAGTGTTTGAGAATATCAAATTTACTACTGTGTCATAGACTGAGGCTAGTTATATATTTTGAAAATCTTTTTCAATTTGATAGGTAAAAAGGTATATTTTCATATTTATACGTTTTTATTAAGTGCCAGACATTAAGTATTTTAAAAATAAGATAATATTTTCTTCTGTAAGCCATTACTTTTTAGGATTTTTTTCCATAACAAAATATTTTTATGTTCATTAAAGATAAATTTGGGATGGAAGATGTTTGAAAAATGGCTTTATTTATGTGAGAGGGAAAAGCACATACTTTACTGTCTTTTTATCCTGTTATAGTGAGTGCATTTGCTGGAGCTTTGAAATGTTTTATGCTCCTTAAAGAAGATAGATCAAATAATATATATTTTTAAAAAGATTGAAATGAAATGCTAAAACACTATAAAAATCTGAGTCTTTGGAAATTTATTTTAGAGATGGGGGTAGGAGGAAGAAAGATCCTTTCAGTTATGGGACTCAAGACACCCACTTTTAATTAAGCAATTACTTAGGAACAACATTAGAATGCGACTTGAAGAAAAAATTAGTCTACATTTTTTGTGTTGGACAAAGTGTCAGTAATTGTAAGATTAACTTTAATCCTGTGAATCCTAGAATTTTGTTTTTTATTTGAATATTGAAGTAGCACACTACATTTTAATGGAAACATTGGATGTTCTAGAAAGTCATAAAATGGCCCCCTGACGCTGGATTCATAGAGTATTTTCCATCACAGGTTGTATGGTAAAGATTCAAGCTTAATTTATACAATCTCTACAATATGTTGAGTTAGGGATGTTGTGAAGATCTTAACTTGGCACTTCCAGACTCTTTTACTTGCATCAAGTAGTTTGTAAAAGTATTTTTGAAAGGAGCTTGAGAAAAATGTTTTGAAGACAGAACATAGAACAAAAGGGGAGTTCAGGAGAGAAGCTTGCTGATGGGAGGCAGAGGGCACACAACTGGGCATGCTTGTGGCTGATGATGTGGGGAACTATTGAAACTCCAGTGACTATTTTTAGACCAAAGGCTGACAAGAAGCTTATCCCTCATGAGCAGCTGGCGATTTTTAAACACGTCTCTAGATGGGAAAGAGGAAGAAAGAAAGAAGAGAGTTTGAATTGAATGCAGAAAAGAAGGTAATTTCATCAAGGTATTGAAATACAGTGATCGTGACCCTTGTGCGGAAGAGGACGCACACTCCAGAGATAGACCACTTCTGAGAATTCGGCAAGGAAAAAAGCCCAGTGTCAGAAAAACACCTCCTACAACACATATCTCTGCTACAGTCCCCAAAAGGAAACTTCAGCCTTAGGATTTGTTTTGGTATATTGTATTGTTTCTATGCCTGCTATCTCTTACTTATTCACAATTGTTTGGAAACATTTAATTCACGTGCTACAGCTTGAAGAAGGTGACCACAGGCCTCCCTTCCTCCCCCAAATGTTACAGGTATTTAAGTTTCTGGATATGACAGCGTTGCATTATTTCTGTTTTTAGTTTGAGGACCAAAAGATGTTTGAGAAGTGAATGTCCTATTTGGACAACGGGAATTCAGCTGGATTCTTTGGTCAAAAAATGCTGCTTAAAACTCGGATCACTGCATTCTGGATATGTTTTTGTAAAGAAAATGGTATAGCTCTTTCAAAATTATTTTCTGTTAAGCTTCAATTCTGTTATTTTTTGAGCCTGATAATGTTGTTTGCTCAACTGTTCCCCAAACAAAATAGCAAGTAACCCCTTCTCCACGACAGTGGTAACAAATAAGGAAAATGAAATATTTTTTTCAATGCAAAATATTTTTGAACATTTTTCTTCCCTATGTCCATCTTTTATTTGCATAATGGTGCTCAAAAGTAGATAGAATAATACTGGCCTTTGAAGAGTGACAACTAACCTTCTAAGGAGACTTCAGATAAATTTAAGTATGAGTAACCTTGACAATATACCACACAAAGTACAAGTTACAGTAAACTGGTTTTGTTCAGTCCTTAAATTATTATCATTAACATGGTCACATCTTTGTTAACATTATTGCCTCTCCACTTCCCATTCTCCAAGGTCATTTAGTGAAAAGAATTTAGCTTGATTTTATCAATTAAGATTTAATTCCACTGCATTTAAGAGTAACCTTAAAGGAACTTAGTCAAGCTAGAGAGTTAGTTCTCTCTCAAGTGAGAGCAGTCTGCAGATTGTTGAGAATTGGCAGGATAACTCATCAGGGTCCAAAGTCTCCTCTTATCTTTCAGTTCCACCTTCTTTTCCCTGGATTCTATGCCTGAGGTTGCCTGATGGTGTAAGGTGGCTGCTGAGTCCCATCTGTCACAGGAGCTTTCCAGCCAGCCGGAGGGAAGACTTTGGACAGGGCAAAAATAGGCATGTTTCAGTTCTTGGTTGTCTTTTAAGGGAGCCCCTGAGGAAGACCAAGGTAAAAACTTAGCTCTCATTGCCCAGAACTCAGTTACAAAAACTATTCTGCATTGCAAGTGAGGCTAGTACTATTACCACTCTGGATATACCTCATTTCTGTCACTTATGAAAAAGTAAAGAATAGGTATTAGGTAGGCAATGAGCTATTAGTACTGCTTGATGGATCTATTCTAAACTCTTGAAGAGAAGAACATGTAATTCCAAACACATGATACCTACTCTCCATGTAGTTGTTCCCTGGCAGATGATCCCCACCACACTAACACCACTTCTTTGTTTTTATCCACCCCCCCATTTACCTCTTCGCAAAACTTTCTCTTTGTAATGCCTCGCTCTGGGTGGACAGTGCTTATCTGCTTCCATGGGAGAAAGATTATTCAGGAGATCTTGACGTAAAGAAATAGAGTTTGAGATTCTAGAATCTTTCCAAGGTGAAGTTTGACTTAACCAGATAAGAGAAGTATATCCAGAAGAAAAAGTGAGTAATGAGTAGATCTGCTGTTTGAACAGCAGAGTAGATGATGGGGTAATAGGGGAAGGCAAGGAAAGAACTTCTGTGAATACCATTGAAGAATCTTAAAGATCAAAATGGAGAATTTTAAGGAAACATAAACTGAGATGAAGGTGTAAGGGCCTATTTAGCCAAAGCGGCCCCACCTCGGTTGAACAGGCATTTTGTTGTTTATACAGTGAAACTTAAATTGACCCTGCCCCCTCCCAGGGGAACTTACTTGAAAGCAAGTCCGGGAAACCAGTCCCAGGTAACAAAGCCCAAATACAAGGGTGGGTCAGGTCAGGTAGAGATAATAGCCCAAATGCAGGGATGAGTTGGGTCAGGTGGAGACATTCTATCAGTAGAGTGGGCATACTGTCTTCCTAGCTACCAAGGAGTG
Source organism: Mustela nigripes (assembly GCF_022355385.1). Taxonomy (NCBI): domain Eukaryota; kingdom Metazoa; phylum Chordata; class Mammalia; order Carnivora; family Mustelidae; genus Mustela; species Mustela nigripes. The sequence goes on from NC_081568.1 coordinate 34,403,462, forward strand.
TGGGCCCCGCCTTTTGGGGGGGGGGCAATTCTCACCAAGGTGATAGGCTAGTGCAAATGTTTACTATGGGTGAATTGTAGTTCAATTGGCCTCCTGTGTGTGACCTAGCATGACTGTGCAGCTTTCTCCGTGTATTGCAATCTCATTGGCCACCTGTGTGTGGCCAGGCCCAACCATGTGACCTTTGCTCTATAAAAGTTAGTCTGTGAGACAGGGAGGGGTCGTCCTCTCTGTAAGGGGCGGCCCCAACTTGTCTGTTTGACAGCTTGGTTTGATTCTTGATGCTTGGCGTGAAATAGAGCTTTGCTTGACTTTTGCTTTGTATCAGCCTCGCTCCTTTGACCATGGACCCATTATTGGGGGACCCAACATTGGGGACCTAACATAGGCAGACAGGAGACTTTTATTATGAATTTTAGTTATGAGACATTTAGTTTTATTTAAATCCATAGTACGTGCAGCTACCAAAATCATCAGCTTCAGGCAATGAAAGCCTATTCAGAGTATTATCTGTTAAATCTCAAGTCTATACCTAGTGTTTAAATTCTTAAATGGAATATCTCCATTTCAACTATATCCTTTTTGCTTCAGAATATACTCCTGGACTACATGTAAGTTAATGTGTTTGATCATCTGTTGTTACCTCCTGTATGCATTCTTTGTTTCTAAAATTCCTAAGTACACAAATACTTAATAATATTTTTGGAATAAAAGCACTTAGATGACTCTAGTAAACATGTTCCTTCGAGCATTTCCTGCCATGCAGCAGTGGCACTATCAAAGGCAAGGCAAATCTATATCTACTTTTTTTTTTTTTTTTTTTTTTTAGATTTTTGTTGTTGTTGTTGTTTATTTATTTGACAGACAGAGATCACAAGTAGGTAGAAGAGAGGCAGGTAGAGGGAGAAAGGGGGAAGCAGGCTCCCTGGTGAGGAGAGAGCCCGATATGGGGCGTGATCTCAGGACCCTGAGATCATGACCTGAGCTGAAAGCAGATGCTTAACCCACTGAGCCACCCAGGTGCCCCTATATCTACCTTGACCCTGACCCAATCAGAAGGAGTTGTGTAGAACTCAGGAAAGTTTCAGGGTCCCAAAGCTTCTGGAATAGACCCTTTTATCTAATTCAAGCCCCTTGTTATCTGTCTTCTCCTTTGCAAGATGCTAAAGCCACTCTCAGAACCCTCCCTAGATCTTCCCCCAGGCAGAGTTAACTAGACTTTGTTTAATCCTCTTCTGATTATGATTAATCTATTTACATAAAAATGGTATGAATATAATAATAAGAAATGGGATGTGTTACCTAGGTAATTGGGAATGGTGCATTGTAGGATATTCTTAACCAGATTTTTTACTTGATAGATTCTCAATTAACTTCTTGGTTTATGACCCTCTCATTTTGTAAGAAAGAAGTAGGTACTATTTAGTCTCCTGGTCACCGTATCTTTTTTCCCCACACTGTCTATAGGAGCTATGTGGGTTTTTCTTAACACATTCTGCATCTATTTATCAAGTGATAATATCACTCTCCCCACCACACTTTGTGGATGACCTCCCAACTAGAGTCCTTTCTTCCTTCCTCTCTCCTTTTCTCTCTCCCTTCCTTTTTTGCTTTCTCTTTCTCTCACTCTGTCCCTCCCTTCCTTTTTTTCTTTCCTTTCTCTTGCTCTCTTTCTCATTCTTTCTTTCTCCCCCTTCCTCCCTCCTTCTCTTCCTCCCTTCTTTCTCCCTCCCTTCCATCCTGCCTTCTCTTGTACCTATATATGACTATGTGATTCAGTTCTGGTCCTTGGAATATGATCAGGAATGAGGGTCTGTTAAAAGAAAGCACTTGCTAACACCTCTTTTCCCTTCCTGATGGGTGGAAAATAGAGATAACTAAACTCTTCTCTCTCTCTCTCTCTTTTTTTTTTTTAAGATTTCATTTATTTATTAGAGAGAACATGTGTGAGCTGGGGAAGGGACAGAAGGAGAGAGGGAGAGAGGCAGAGAATCTCAAGCAGACTCTGCACTGAGTGCAGAGTCTGATGGGCTCAGTCTCATGACTCTGAGATTGTGACCTGAGCCCAAACCAAGAGTTGGACGCTTAACCAACTGAGCCACCCCAGTGCCCTGAGATAACTAGACTCTTATACCAAGAGTTGAAAGGTAGATTTTGAGGATGCAAGCCATCCTGCTAGCCCTGACCCATATATTCTGGATTATTATATGGGAGAAGTAGATCTGACCTTTAAGCAATTTTGTTTTGTTTGGGAACTAGGAGGAAGACACGGGGAAGTGGGTCTTCATCTCAGCAGCATTGCCTTCATTCTAACTAATACACTGGTTTAATTTAAGTTCTAGTTACATCTGATTTGGCAAGTTACTTCTAATTTTTTCAACTATAAAATAAGAGTAATACTTATTTCAAAGGTAGTTATGAGAATCAAATGAAATAACAAGTATAAAGTTAAAGAATTTTGGAAAAGATATTTTAAACTCAAGACATTAAGTGTGACACAAGTTGGGTTGTCTCTCTTATTGAAAAGAGCTAGATCTTTGAGTAAGGAACCAGGAATACTTTAGTGTCCTCAGAATAAATAGATTTGGAAGCACAGAGAACTCACTATATCATGCCATAATAAATTTTCAAAAAAGTACAGTTAATATAAATTGCTTGAAAACAGATAGTGTTGGGAAAGAATGTCTGGGTGGCCTACATCCCAGGATGAGAATCTCAAACATAAGGCTGGTGTCTTGGGATTTTAGAGACCTGATTCTGTGTTTGATTTAATGGATGAAGTTATCCTATTCTGATTTCTTCATCTCTAAAGTGGGAGATCTTAAGAGATTTTTGGCCCAATGAATATAAACTGATGATTACGAGGGGTTGTAACTATACAGTTATTATCTGCAATAACTAAAAAATTAGAACATGTGTAAAACATACTAGAATATTTTCTGCTTTGCAGATATTCATAACCTCAATGTATAAGGAAAATTTATAGGGCTAATCATCACTTTTTTATTATTAGTTCAAAGACCTACCACCACCTCATTGAATATTAGAGATACATTAGTGACTTTTTTTACTTGTGTGGTCTCTTTTGTTGAATGTTCTTCATTCTCACAATGAATTTTTTCCCCCTATTTGACTATATACAACTCTTTTTATGTCAAGATTCTGCTCATGAAACTAATTCTTTGTTTGCGATCATATAAAATTTTATTTTTTCTTTTTGTATTCAAGAGCTTCTTTTCCTATCTCCTTCCCAACTATAGTTTTTTAATTCTCTATACTTAGTTATAAGTCTTAGTTCTTAGTTCTTTATACTTCCCACTACAAACCTTTTACTGAAAATTTTTTAAATAAAGATTTTATTTATTTATTAGAGAGAGAGAGAGATCACAAGTAGGCAGAGAGGCAGACAGAGAGAGGGGAAGCAGGCTCCCTGCTGAGCAGAGATGCAGGGCTCTATCCCAGGACCCTGGGATCATGACCTGAGTCGAAGGCAGAGGCTTTAATCCACCCAGGTGCCCCTGAAATGGTTTTTAATATGTTTTTGGAAATCTAGTGTTACCAGGAAGCACTGTTACCAAGAGGTAATATTTGAGTCAGTTACTTTTCTTTAAGACAGATTTTGTTTATTTATTTGACAGAGAGAGAGCGAGAGAGGAAACACAAACAGGGGGAGTGGGAGAGGGAGAAACAGGCCTCCCACGGAGCTGGGACCCCAATGTGGGGCTCGATCTCAGGACCCCGGGATCACAACCCAAGCCAAAGGCAGACATTTAATGACTGAATGACCCAGGCACCCCATATCAGTTACTATTACACACACACGTAAACCACACATTAAAATTTAGAAACCTCACATAATCATGTATCAAGTCATCTATAAAATTTTAACATCTTGGTGAATATTAATGTATGTATTATGCTGTGTATCCAGCAGAACATGGAATAAAACTTGTAATGCTATCTCTTTGCATATGTTTGAAGACCTTGTAAATATGTGTCATTAGTTAAGAAAGTTTTAGGTTAGGGCGCCTGGGTGGCTCAGTGGCTTAAAGCCTCTGCCTTCGGCTCAGGTCATGATCCCAGGGTCCTGGAATCGAGCCCCGAGTCGGACTCTCTGCTCAGCATGGAGCATGCTTCCCCGCCTCCTCTCTGCCTGCCTCTCTGCCTACTTGTGATCTCTGTCATATAAATAAATAAAATCTTAAAAAAAAAAAAAGAAAGAAAAAAAGAGAAAAGTTCTAGGTTAGAGTCATTTCTTTCAGACTTTTCTACTGTTATGGGTCAAATTGTGTCCCTCTCCTCCCCAAATCCATATGTTGAAGTCTTTTTTATTTATTTGGTTTTTTTTTTGTTGTTGTTGTTTTGGAAAGATTTTATTTATTTATTTGACACAGAGAGATCACAAGTAGGCAGAGAGGCAGGCAGAGAGAGAGAGAGAAGGGGAAGCAGCTCTTCTGCTGAGCAGAGCGCTCAGTCCCAGGACCCTGAGAATATGAGCTGAGCTGAAGGCAGAGGCTTAACCCACTGAGCCACCCAGGTGCCCCCATATGTTGAAGTCTTTAACCTCTCAGCATGTGACCATTTTTGGAGATAAGTTCTTTACAGAAGTACCAAATTAAGATAAGGCTATAAGAGTGGGCTCTAATCCAACGTGACTGGTATTCTTATAGAAAGGAGAAATTTACTGGGCATAGGGAATACGATGTGAAGAGACATGGGGAGAAGAGGACCATCTATAAGCCAAGGAGAAAGACCTGGAACACATCCTTCTCTCACAACCCTCAGAAGGAACCAACTCTGCTGACACCTTGTTTTTGTACTTTTTGCTTCCAGAATTGAGGCCAGTTTCCGGTGTTTAAGCCACCCAGTCTGTGGTAGTTAATTACCACAGCCCCAGCAAACTAATATGTGGATGTTGATGAAGCAGGTCTTGCTTTACAAAGAAATGATATATATTTAGCTGGACAGCAAAACCCTGAGAGCCATTCTTGATTTCTCCCTTTCCCTTACTCCGAATATCCTATTACCAAATATTTTTCCACCATCATCACTTCTCTTCATTACCATGCTATTAAGAAGTCTAAGCCACCACCATATTGGAAGAAATTGGAATATTGAAGGAGACTTGTATCTGGTCTACTTGCTCCCATTCTTCTTCGTCTACAGTCCATTCTCCATTAACACTTATACTTAACAAATGTAGATCATCTTCTATCCCTACCCTGCCTGGACCCTTATATGGCTCCTCAGGTGAAATCCAGACTCCTTATCTGGTCTGCCAGGCCCTACATGGTCTTTGTCCTGCATTCTCTTAAAACACAACTTAAAGCATTTCTGCTTTAGGCGTCAGAAGGAAACAGTACCCACCAATGCCCTTGTTCTAAATGACTAGAAAACTAGGGAAAATACATGATAGAACTTTTTAAGATGTTGGGCAATGGTATAAGGGACTGAAATCCCCAAGAGAAGGGAAACAAACTGAGCACTGTGATCTTCTGATTTTTCTGTCTGGAAGGACTTCATAGGAGTGAGGGGTCAAATAGGGCATGGTACTCTCAGCGAGTTAGTTCAGGTTTCCAGGCTACAGAGGCAGTGAGGATTTGCAGGGTAGGGTACTGGGGGTAAAGGAGAAGAAGCTCCAGAACTCTGCATAGGGGAACCCACGGAGTCTTTGGCTGGATCCTCAGTTGTGCATGCACAGAGGGAGACCCCACGAGGCCAGGCAAAGCTCCAGCTCTTGGGTAAAAACAACCACCAGGCAGTGGTGAAATGAATAATTTATGGAGCTCGCACAAGGTTGGATGATGTTCAAGTTCAGACCAGTCTTCACTCTGACTAAAGAGTTCTCATGAAAGTTGGCATACTGTAGAGTTCACAGAAGAACCACACCTCTAAAGAGTAAACATAGTTTTAAACTGAAGTCCACCCTAGGCTCTCCCTGACAAAGTTAAAATATGAGCCTTGAAAGCATCAAACAGATGTGCAAGTAAATTAGTAAGCAGCTGGAGGGAAAAAACACACTATTAAGGAATAGGAAAAATCCAGACACTGAACAATGTAGCATCCACAACATACAGTGACTATTCAAAATGTATCAGACATGTACAAACAATTAAGGACTACTGATCAGGATGCAAATAATAAGATTCAGAAATAATGAATCACTATATTGTTTACGTGGATTGAATGTGACATTGTATGTTAACTAGTCTGGAATTAAAATGAAAACTCATTGATCAAGCGATAAATCACTTGGAAACTTCTAACTAGACTGATCTAGATAGAAAAGAAATATAAATTAATATCAGGAATAAAATAAGAGCAGTAACTCAAGTCATCTGAGTAGCCCTATATTTGCAAGAGAAATTCACTTTATATTTAAAAAGCTTCTCATTTAAAAAAACCCTTCAATCCCATGTTGACTTCACTTTGAATTCTATCGAGCATTTAAGGGATAGTAACCACCTAAATTCTTTTTCTCCCCAGAAAATAGCTTCCATGCTCTTATTCAGCTCCTCTCATCTGAGGACTTCAAACTCACTCAGAACTGTGCCATTTTCCCTGCCCCTAGCTCCAAGCTACGGCTTAGGTATTTGTACACCGGGGCGGAGGGGGAGGGTGTCACAAGCTATAAAACAAGGAGCTCCTGAGCTGCTCTCAGAGGAATTGATTTTATTTGCACCAGAATGAGAAAAAGTTCAAGCCTAAAGGCATTCTCACATACAACAGAGATTGTAGTGAGAAGCATGTAAGGAGACAGGTAGCTTTATTAGAGATGTCAGCCAAACCACGGACCAGAGTTTACCAGGGAAAATCAGGAACATACACAGCTAGGAAGCAGAGCAAATCTCAAATACTGGATTCAAAAACCATTCATGTAAAGGAAGATAAAATTAATTGGCTTGAGATTCAACTATATGCTGTCTACAGGAGACACATTTTGTATTCAAAGATACTAATAGATTGAAGATAATAGGATACAGGAAGATTTTTCATGCCACCTGCAACTGTAAGAAAGCTGGAGTGGCTCTATAATATAAGACAAAAAAGGATTGAGTGATAAAAATGTTCTAAAATTGTGGCGATGGTTCTGTAACTCAGTGACTATACTAAAGCCATTGAAATGCATACATAGCAAATGGATAGTTTGCATTTTTACTAGTTGCAAATGATCCTTCTGTGCACATTGGGATAATATTGAAACTATTGAGACAGAACAAAATAAAAACTTAAATATCAGCCTGAGGCTAAAAAGACAGTAACTATCATTTATAATCTTTAAAATTGTTAGATTTGTTGAAACAGCCCTATTGTTTTACTCTTCATTTTTCAGATGAAGAAAGTAAGTGATTTTCCTGAAGTCAGTTGACAGTGGTGGATTTAAGACTAGCATCTTAGAATCTGGTCTCTGTTTATTCATGGATTTAACAAGTTTGAGTTGAGTGCCTACCATATGTAAAGAAATCTACTTGGAATTGAGGAGTGAGTGGAAAATAAAAGCAGAAGTGGGTTCTGTCTTCTTTGGTCTTACAATCTAGTGGGAATGAGGACATTATTCTACTAACCATAACTGTGGGGAGTGCTACAGAAAGTAGACAAGGGGTACTAGGAGAGAGTGAGGGAATGAGGTTTTCCTGGGACAATAGCAAGGGAGTTGAGATCTGAAGGAAAGTCAGGCACAGAGAGGGTGGAGTGGGAAGAGCATTTCATGGAATAGAATGTAATAATAGCCTCTCTCTGGTTAGAGGGAGCACAGTGCAGTTGATAAATAAAAAAGAAAAAAAAAAAACCATCTAGTTGGCCCATTCCACTACATAACAACTCAGATCATGGGATACTTTTTAGAACCAAAGCTTTGGTTTCCCTTATTATAAATTGTCTGGCTAAGATAAAATCTATTTTAAATTCTATTATTTCCCATGTCTTTCCACATGTTATTGTTTTGTGAGTATCATGCTTGGGTTGAAGGCTTTTGAAATAAGTAATAATTAAGAGTGATATATCTTCCTTTAAATACTTTGGTTTAAGAGTCTGGAATAGTTTTTGTGAAATTCTCAGACAATATTTCTATTTTGTTATGGAGGTTATTATATAAAGAGTACCAATAAAAATAGGATGTTCAAATTGTGAGAAAATTCTAGATTTAGGCGTTTTTATAGTGCGAAATGGAATGGCCCAAGTTTTCATTCAATCTTTGATGTTCTTACCAGCATCTTATTTTAATATGCTTTTTCTTTATCGTTAGCCAGCAAATGTAGAACAGCTAAAACACAATGTTGAAGACTCAGCAGTGCATATCTGATTGAATAACCAATAAACAAAATACAGTGTTTCATTTTCCCTGAAACTGCTGCCCTCATTTCTCCAAAGACAGATCATGGATGCAAAAAGTAAGTCAGATCCTGAGAATTTTATTGCTTAATTTATTTTTCCTAAGTATCTCTCTTGCCCTATATGTACCATGTTCTCTTCCAGAAAAATGTTAGGGTGAGTTTGAAGAACAAATTGTCAAAGCCACCTACTCTATGTATTTTATAAACACAGAACTGATTCGAAATGAAGGAAAACTTAAGAAGCTTATTAATGAATTATCTTATGCAGTCTATAAGCAGAAGACACTGAACCACTGTCTTTTGGCAACTAACAGTAGATTAAGGTAGCGTCTATGACAGCACTGATCCGTATTTTGTTGAACTCATAACATGCTTTAGGATTTTTTTAATCTGTTAGTATTCAAAATTCTGGCATTACTAATGAGAGTTTTGGCTACTCATAAGAAAAATCAGACAATCTGGCAGCACTGGGCCTACAGTAATCAGTTGGAATGGGAATTAGACCTTTTAAACAAGGAGCAAACTCTCCACCTTGTCAACATCTTCTTCTGGTTTGCCTTATTTATCTAAATTACCTGCCAAGCACCTTAGGCATTTGAATTTTTAACACCTCTGTTGCTCTTCTGTTGCACAAGAAAGTAGAACTGAAAGTGTGAAGAACTCTGAAGAGTCTTGAGATTTTTCCTTTTCTTACAAGCCAGCCAGTTAGACTTGCTACAGTTTTGTGGATGCTGGAAGAACATGTGAAAATCTTGGGTCAGAGGCAAAGGACTTTATTAATAGCAGTCGCCAAAGCATCGACATTTTCTTATACCAGTTCCTTGAGCCCAAATTCCTACAGGGTGATAGTGAATAAAATCTGACCTATGTACAGATTTTTTCTATTTTCTATTTTTATGAATTCCAGAGCAGGAAAATGTTCTTATGGCTGAAAGAAATTCTACAATCTTGAATGGTTAGAATGCTGAGGGCAGAGTGAATACAGATTTTATTTACAGATTAGTCTTTTATTAGGTATCAGAGACACCTAATATATTAGGTATTAGGCATATACCTTTTATTAGGTATTTATCAGAGATACATGAAATTTATGTGATTATTTTTATCAAATTAAGTTTATTTTTAAATTTTAAATTTGAGGTGGATTTATAGGAGAGTTGCCGAAACAATAGTTTCTGAATCTATTTTCACCCAGCTTCCCTTTATGTTAACATCTTATAAAACCACAAGACTCATCAGAGCTGAAATTAACCTTGGAACAATACTATTAACTAAAATACAGAATTTAGTTACACATTTCACCAGTTTGTTTTGGTTGTTTTTTTTTTTTTTTTTCATTTGTTCCTGGCTCTAGATCCAATTCAGCCTCCCACATTGCATTTAGATGTGTAGTTTCTTGGTTTCTTCCAATCTGTGACAATTTCTCAGTCTATTTATTATATGGCCTTGACAGAAGAATAGCTCAGCTTTGAAGAATAGCTCACTATATTCTGGGACATCTCTTTGGGTTTGTCTGATGTGTTGTCAAGATTATTTGTTCCTGGGAAGGATACCACGGCAGTGATAAGCCCTTGTCCATGCATCATGGCAGGGCAAACATGATGTCGCTGTGTATTGGTAGTGATTTTGACCTGACCACTTGACTAAGCTGGTGTTTGCTAGGATTTTCCACTGTGAAGTTGTTCCTTTTTTTTCTTTGTAATTACTAAATATTTGGGGGGAGATACTTTGAGATTTTGCAACTTCCCTTTTTCTACTAAAAATCTACTCATTAACTTAGGCATGTATCAATGATCTTGCCTGCAGCAATGGTTATTGTGATGTTCTATTGGTGCTTTCCTATTTTTCTCATTCCTCCATTTATTAACTGAAATTTTTTCTTAAAGAATAGTCCTTACTTTCCACTTATTTACATATTTATTTATTTCACTATTGTCTCAAATATATTTATTTGGGGGGGCGTTATAATTCAGAACTATTGTTCTTTATTTTGTTGCTCAACTTGTTTTCAACTTTGGCCACTGGGGACTTTTAGGATCCAGATTCTGTGCCCTTTTTGTATGTTCTTATTTTGTGAGGACTTTCTTTCTTTCTGGCATCATAAGATTTCCCAGGCTTATGTTTTCCTGCACCAGGTCTGTGTTCTTTGCAGGGAATTAAGCAGTGCCTAAGTTACGCCTCCATGTTGTCTCTGGAGTTTGCTTTTCAAAACAGAGCTCACTGAAGGAAATAGCTGTTTACTTTGACACTCTCCAACTCCTTGTTCTGATTTATAAGCAGGAATTGACCACACTTCTCCTTGCCATAAATCTATCTTCCTCTCTATTTTGTTCGCTTTCCCTTTTTATTGTCTTTAAGTAACTAGACAGATAATTTCAAGTCCTAGATTAGAGGTGTTCAAACACGAGGAAAAACTAGTGGTGGGTCACACATCTTGAGAATTTGTTCTGTATTCGGAGGGAGCTCTGAGAGAGGTGCTGGTCTAGTATAATCTATAGTTCTTTTATGTATTACAATTCATTTGGGGTATCAGAACAATAGGCAATAAGCAGTTCAGAAATGCCACCACCTTAATGCAGAAAGGTGTCTTGGTTTGAACCTGAGAAAATCAGGAAAGGGTTGGAAGCTGAGCATGCTTTCCAGTGAACTAGACTGTGGTGTACAGAGAATAGGAAAAGGCAATTCAGTAGAGTGTGAGGATGAACATTGCTCTTCTCTTATTTTGTCTTCTTTAAAGATGAGTGAGAAAAAAAAGTTAATGTGAGTTATATGAAAAAATCTTGCAAAACAAAATGTGTAGGAGGGCAAGCCCTCTGTGGGTAAAAGAGACAATAAGGATAAGAACCCGCTTAAATGGCAACAGCTCTATGCAAGTGTCAAAAGCCACATGCCTCCGTCGGTCTGGAAACACTACAAGCTGAAAAAAGTGATGATGGTGAATAAGATAGCTATGCCTGCTGAGGTCACTTCTCCCATCCCCTGCAGCCCCCTAGTTAATGCCTCCATAGGAGCCTTGCTAATAGTACGTGCACAGTTCCCTGCTGCCTCCCCCGCCCCACATAATTGCTTTCTTGAGTTGTTCTTCCCTTCTTGCTTTTGCATACTGTACATTCTGCTATAGGATAACAAAACCGAGAGTCTACCCGGACTCCAGGCTTCACCTCGGTGCCTTGCACTTCTTGCTGGTGCCTGGCGGTATAGCCCCTCTGGGCCTCTCTGTTCCAAATTATTGGATTCTGAATAATCATTTCATTTCTCAGCAAGTGTGCTGTGCAGCCAAATGAATGACATAGAATCTTTTCCAAGATTAAGTGCAACATCAAAAAGAACATTTCAGAATATATTTAGGATAGAAGGCTACAAATCAAGAAGTTAGTGAAAGAAAAACAAATTAACACAGAAAATAAAAGGAAGAAAATAGGACGATGTAGGAAAAAAATTCCAATTGAAAAATTCAGAGAAAGTAACAAGTTTAATGAAAATAAGAGGAAACACAATACAAATATGAGGAAAAAGAATGGGGACAAAATAAATATGGATGAGATGGAAATAGTGAAATGTTAGGATAGTAGGAAAATCAAATTGAAATGGTTGATTTTAAACAAAAATACTAAATATCAAAATGAGAAAGAGAAAATCTAAATGTGACAATAAACACATTTGAAGTAGAAAATATTGTCAAAAATTTCTCCAAAGAGTGTTGGTACAGGTGGTTTGAAATATGAGTATTTTCAGTCCTTCAGAGAATGACAATTTCTGTCTATAGAAAAAGTTTCCAGTACAAAAAAATAGATTTTCCAATTCACTTTATAAAATCAGCAGACCCTAATTTAAGAATGTTACAAGCATAGATCCCAAAGGCCTAACACACGTACGATGGCAAAATACTAAAAAGGTATTAGCAATTAAATTCACAGATATGTTAATTATCTGCTTTATTTCAAGTATGTGGGAATGGTATTTGAATTCTTTATGTGATGAAATAATTCATCACATAAAGAAACGAGAGGGGAAAACCCTATGATTCAATGAAAGATGCTAAAAATGTATTATTTAGTACTACTCCTTAACTATTCCTAATTAAAACTTAGAAAATTGGAAATAGACTTTCACTGATACTCTGGATTTTCAAAATTACTCATTCCAACTAGTAGTTACCCACCAATGAACTAATGTTAGTTATAAGTGATTAAATGTGAAGATTTAAACCATATAGTACTGGAATATAATGTTATATAACTATAGAATTTTAGAATCATGATGTCAAAAGCAGAAATTATAAAAGAAGTTTGAATGATTTGACTATGTGACAGTTAAAAAATTCTTTACCACCAAATATAAAGAAGCAAAATACATATATGAACAAAGTAAAAAAATACTGCACTGAGAAGAATTTTTGGAACATATATGATAGCATATCCTTTAATATAAAATGATTTCTTACCAGTTAATGAGTGAAAGATGAGTTCTTAAATAGCCGTATAGAAAAAACATATGTATTTTACAAATGAATACAATCTCCCAGTAAACATGAAAATATATTCAAATTACTAGAATTAATCTTCAAGTTAAAGCCATAATGGTAAATAATTTTTTATCAAGAGCATATCAGAAAACATTAAAAGGAGTTCCAGTGCTCAGCATTAGTAAGAATGTAAGGAAATCATTTTCATACAATCAAATAAGAATGTTATTTGACCCAACTTTTTGAGTATATTTTGACAGGTATCAAAACCTCCACACCTGACATATCCACTTCTACTTTTTCCTCCAAGGAACAAGTTTACAGTGTTGTAGAAACAAATCTATTTATTACTTTTAAACAAGCATATTTATTACTTATTATTATTTATTATTTACAACAAACAAAATGTGTGTATGTATGTGAAACCACTTAAATATATACAATATGAAGATCAGTAAAATAAACTATGTAATATCTATAAAATGATATGCCAGGTAACTATTAAACTGTATTTATTGATGGAAAGATATACATAGCACATTAAATGAAAATAGCAGTTTCTATCACTGTGTGTGCACACATATATAAACTCTTCTGTAAATCTAAACATCAAAGTGTTAGCAGTAGTTTTTTCTGGTAGCATTATAAAGAGTTTTCCATTTATTTTGTTGTTTGATTTTATATATATATATATATATATTCCCCCCCCCCCGGGTGTAACTGTAATAAAGGAATAACAACCTAAAAATATCGTTGAATAAGCCTTCCAGGAATGAGAATAGTTTAGACTAAACTCTACTTTTTTCTTTTTATTGTAATGGGTACATTTACAATAGATCCTCATTTGCTGTAGTTACATATTCTATAAATTCTTTACAAACACTGAATTAGTGAATACCAAAATCTTTGCTTCTAGGGGAAAGACAGGGTTAGGTTCCTGGGAGCTTCTGGTTATAAAACTTTCATATGTTAGTACATATCCATGTTTTATATAGGTTTCCACTTAAAGATATTTTATTTAATATATGTTGTTGATTAATTAACATTGGACTCACTGCCAGAAGCACTATTCCTTGCGTCTGAGCGAAGATTATCCAACACTTAATTTCTCTGTTAGGCACAAAAGAGTCTTTTTGTGCTTAGCAATAGTCGGCAGCCCTCCAGCACCTGCTCATAAAGCATCTTGAGCAGCAAAATCAACAAAAAGCACAAAAACACAAGAAAATACCACTAAACAGCCTGAGAAAGCTATCTGCGCACGTTCTGAAGGCTGAAACAAAGGCAGAGTCTTGCCCGTGGACCTCAGCTGGAAACGTTTGGGCACGCAGGGTGCCTCCAGTTTTCCGTTGCTCTGTGCGTGTCCAAAAATGACTGCGAAAGTGCTGTGAATATTGATATTGGGGTTACACGTACATTTTAGCGAGTTGGTAAATTTGCAAATAACAGAATCTGAATAATGAGAATCTACTATGAGAACTCCATGATACATTCTGCTTTTCAGGTACTTTGGGAGAGAGAATGGGGCTCATCAGCAAACAAATTATAAATTGGAGTAGATGTCTAGTCTTAGTTGGCCCAGGACTTCTAATGGGCTATGCTGTTCATGGTGTCCTTGGAGTGCTGCTCGCTTCCCTAGAATTCATTTTCTCTTTTGTTACTGACCCTGGCTCTCTGCAGAGTCTTAACACTTTCTGAAAACAAAATTCAGGTCTTTGTGATTGGAGCCTGGAAATGACACTAAGCTTCTTTCTACACATGCGTACAATTGGAAGACAGAGTGTGAAGAATGCTTATGAACCTCTCTTAAGTGCTGACGTAGCACAGATTTTCCAACCACTGCCTGCAGCCTTCAGAATGGGGAAAAGAACAACAAAACAGTCCTTACAGAAATTTGCTTTGAATGAGTTCCTGCTTGAGTCGGGTTTTAGACATGTTTTTTGAATAAAGCATCGTGTATTTAAAAAAGGCTCTGAAGTTGGCTATCCAAGAAAAGTTCTATATAGCACAGAGAGCACAAAAGTAGGATATACAAAAACAACCTTCCTAAGGTGGCTTTCAGGTATAGATTTCATACTGTGATATATGAAATGAGACTATTTTATTTGGTGAGAATTCACTCTTTTTTGATTATGACTAATTATGAAAAGACCCCCCAGATACCTTCTTTTATTAAGAATTTCTATTTCTAATAACTATACTTAAATATAAATTAATTGGGGGTCTACCCTGCTTCAAGAATCAGCAGACTTTCTTGGTATGTTTTGATCTAATTTTGTGCCTTTCTGTCATTTCCACACTACAAGATTGAAATATGATCAAATATTTGTCTTAAGTTTTTCCACTCTCCAATTCTTTCTCATCCATTTGGAGTCATTTTTATTAGTGAGAAGTCAGGGTATACTCCAGAAAATGAAAGGCATTTTCACCACAAAAGCAAGCAAACAAATGAGTAGACCAACAAATCTTGCAGAGAATGATATATGTACTTATTTATTATGTTTAGGATGCTGCCGGGATGAACATATGTGATTAGCAACAAAATATGAAATCCAGATCTTTGCCCTTTATGAAATCACTTTTGGATTTGCTTTAAAAATGTTCATTATTTTTTAGTCATGAACCATGAATGCCTTAGGAAGGAGAAGGTCCTGTTATTCTCTGGACTAAAAGCGCTTTCAGAGATGAGTGATAAATCATGTAGGCCACCCAAGGACTGCCAGTTATTATTGAAATGTATGAAATAATGCCCTTGAGGAATGAATAAATTAGTGTTTTTATAGAACTCAGTGTGCTTTTGTATTGATTTCATATAGCTTTGGGAGATGGGCAAGCTATCCTTTCTTTAATCTATAGAAGATATTAGTATCTGATAAATAAGAGTCTGCATCCTTCTATAGTCATTTAGAACACTCAAATCTATTAATATTTCTGGAAATTAAACATGGCTAACCTAGAAAAAGGAGTTTGTTTAACGGTACTGCGACTTTATAAGCCCACAGGAATGCTTTTATTTAGAACATTGGTTGTTTGTTCCTTCTTGAGTTCTTGGTTTGATGAGTTGAAAAGGTTTTCCAAAGTACTGGGAACAGATCTTAGTATCAGCTTCCAAGTCTTTTCTCGAATCCCTTAACAGGGTTGCATACAAAGAATTAGGTATCCCTGGATCCCATTCATAGCCTTGCAATTGGGAGGGGACCATGTGAGATGCTGTCAGCACTAGCATGGCCAATATATCATTGTGGAATAGGCTTATGACCTTGGTAAGCTTTTCTTGGCAGCCCAGCTTTCTAAAATATCTGCCAGATTTCAGGTCTATTGATGGTGCCAAATATTTTCATTAGGTCACCATACAACTCTGGGTGCTGTTCTTTGTATTAAGCTGCAGAAGTCATATTTGGAACTACACACAGAAGGATAGAGCTGGTAAGGGGCTTAGAAATGATCTAGTCTGGCCTTCATCTTACTGATGAGGAAGCAGGGATCCAGGTAAGGGTGAAGCTTCTTGCCTCGGGTCACAGAATTAGTGGCAAAGTCAGGGCTTAATCATCAATTCCTTTGGGATTCAACCCCCTCCTAGTCTTCCATTGTGTGTAAGTTACTCAGTTTTGCCAAGTAGATGGAATCAAAAGAAACGGTGAGCAGGTGGAAATAAGCCAAGTAAAGAGGCAGATCGCTCCTTTAATATTCTCACTCAGAACATAGCTTGAAAAGCATTTTTTACTGTTTGTAAGCATTTTCTACAAGCCTTGGTTCACTTGAAGTCCATCGTTCAGCTCTGTTTTTCTGATGAAATTTTTTGCCGAGGGACAGTTTTCATACAGTAGAATGCACAGATCTTAAGTGTATAGTCTGAAATTTTAAAAAACATATACACTCATGCATCCCCCAACCAAATCAACATGTGGAGCACCTGCATTGCCACAGAAAGTTCCCCTGGACCTCCTTGCAGTTGGTCCGTACCCTTACTCCTACCAGAGGCAACCACTGTGCTGATTTCTGTTATCCTTGGTTGTTTTTGCTTGTTTCTGATTTTTACATAACTGAAATCATACAGCATGTACTCTTCTGTGACTGGATCTACTTAGCAAAATGCTCTGAGATTCTTCAGATTATAGCCGTATCCGTAGTGTGTTCCTTTTTATTTCTGTATAATTTTTTATATGAATTATACTCCTGTTTAACTTGTTCAGATCCACATCCGTGTTTTCGGCTTGGAGTGACTGTGAACAAAGCTGCGATGGAGGTTTTTGTACAAGGCTTTTGTTGACATAGCCATTTCTTGATCTTGGGATATACCTAGGAGTAGAATTTACTGAGTCTTCGAGTAGGTGATGTTTCACTTTCTTAGATGCTGCTATAGTTTTAAAAAATGGCTGTACTCTTTTACATGTTTACTAATGATATCTGTGTATTTCAGCTGCTCCGTGTTTTTGCCAAGACTTGGTATCATGCATTTGCATTTTGAACATTCAGGTTGGTGTGTAATGAGATCTCATTGTGTGGTTTTGATGTGCATTTCCCTCCTGACTGGTGATGTTGAGTGCCTTTTCATAAGCTTATTGGCCATTCATTCTCTCATGTTTCTCTGTGAATGTGTGTTCAAGCTTTTTTGCCACTTAAAAAAAAAATTGGGTTTATCTTTTTTGTTAATCGATGAGTTCTTTGATAAATCTATTAAAATATTTTCCTTGGTGTCTAGCTCGCCATTTCATTTTATTAATAATTTTTGGTGAGTAGTTTCTAAAAATTTGATAAAATTCAATATATATATATATTTTAACTCTACGGTTAGTGTTATTTATGTCCCAGCCCATATATTTTTCTCTACTCCAAGGCCATGAAGATATTTATGTTTTATTTTATAAACTTTATAATTTTAGCTTTTCATTTAATTCTTGACTCACTATCTAAAGAGAATTAGATATTGCCACTTTATTCCGAGCCCATGACCAATGGAGAGAACAAAACGAAAAATTTTAGGTATAACCTCATGAAAATGTAATACATTGTAATATATTTGCTCTCTAGTATTCTGTATATGCCCTTAGGCAGAGAAGCCTCTTTTTCTTCTATTTCTTTCCAGTAACACAGTAACCAGAGAGAAAGACCTATGATACTCACAGCCATGGCTTTCTCTTCTCCATGGCAGGTAATGAAAGGCAGTCCTTGTTCATGGATTTTACTTAGAGCTTTGTAGTTCGATAGGAGAGCTCAAGTGGGATTTCCTGATGGTTCGTTTCAAATTTATACTTGAATATGTTTTTCTGGCTCATTTGTGACATCTAACTGCTTGTAATTGTTCTTGATAGCCAGATGTAGTATTTCTCATTTTGTGTTTGCAGTTGTGATTTTAACCTATGATTAGTTGGGCAGATTTCCCTGTGTCTGGGAGGGCAGAGCAGTAAGAATAGCCTTGTCGTATTGTCCAGTTTGCTCTTTCTCCTCATCTGCACTCTGAAGTCATCGAACACCTTTCTGTTGACTCCATAAAGTATAAGCCGAATTGGATAATTTTCTGTGCTTATAGTTGAGCAACCGAATCTGTTCCCCTTAGATTGCTCTCAAGACTGTGTATGAGACCACTATGCCCAAAATAAATTCCTTTCTGAGACCTGTCCTGTAACCAGAATAGGTATCCCATGCTGGATTCTTATAAACAAACCAATTACTTTTCTCTTTTCACATTCCAGAGCCTCTCAAAGGATGATCTCATTGTGGTATCCAGAATAAACTTTTTTCAATTGACATATGCTTTTAGACGTGCCTCAGTTTTCAGTGAGGTCTTTTTAAAAAGATATAGGTGGCTCCAGTCAGCCTTCATTTTTCACTTTCGCTTGGCTCACTATATACTGAATGCCATTATTTGCTTCCATGCACTGTATGTTCAAATGCCCATAGATGAGTAGATATCCTGGGGCCTCTCTGTATGCAACTAATACATTTTCCCCTGCATGTATGATTTTTTTAAAAATGAACATTTTAAAGTGATGAAAATAAGAAATCTTCATGGTAGACAATTTGGAGTGTAAAAAAGAGAAAATTAAACATAATCTCACCTACCATCTGGAAATACCCATTGTGACTTATTTTAGTTCCTTTAAATCTTTACAGGATATTTGGGAGAAGTTTGGGAATTGGGTAAAATGGGGAAGAATTCCAGAATGAGGAACTAGGATATAGTTGGAGACAGAATAAGTGGGGGTTTGGACAACAAATAAGGGACTCGAGCCTTTACATGATGGGGTTTAGGAAACTGAGCTACTGGAGGGGTTTGGTTGGGCAATGAGGGGGTTGTCATAGAATGGACTGGAGGCGTGCAGAGTCAGTAGGACTAGAAATAGAATGATTGCAGTTTCCTGGCCGAGAGGTCATAAGGATAGCTGAAGTCGGAGACTGATAGAGGGGCGAAGGGATACAAGAGTTATTTTAAAAGGTTACTGATGTGTAGGAGGAAGGAAATGATACCAAGAATTTTAAAATGATGGTTTATGTAGCAGAAAAAGGAAGTTGAAGAATAAGAATGTTTAGGGAGAGAATATGTAGTTTAGCAATGTGCTAGGAGGATTGTTTGGGCTTGGCAGATGTGGCCAAAATTCCCGCATTGTCACTTGACCAGCTGCGTGACATTGAGTGCGTGGTACAACCTCACCAAGTCTTTCTGAACTCACTTTCCTCATATGTCAAAGTGAGGGTCTAGCCCCTGTCCCAAAGACTTGTCCTGAGGATTCTGACAATTAGAATACATAGAAGTACAAAGTACATTCTGGTTAGAGGTGCAGTGGAATATTAGATAGTCCAGCAGATGGTTTTCTGTTTTTTTTTTAAAGATTTTATTTATTTATTTGACGACAGAGATCACAAGTAGGCAGAGAGGCAGGTGGGGGCGGGGGGAGGCGGGAAAGCAGGCTCCCTGCTGAGCAGGGAACCCGATGCCGTGCTTGATCCCAGGACCCCGAGATCACAACCTGAGCCGAAGGCAGAGGCTTAACCCACTGAGCCACCCAGTTGCCCTGGTTTTCTGTTTATTACTGCCATTTTACAAGAGGTCAGAATGGGTTTATAAGCAGTTCAGTGAGCTGTTATTGTCCCATGAGTAAGGTTGCCAGGCTTCCAGTTATGGAATGAGTAAGTCATGGGAATAAAAAGCAGAGCATAAGGAATACAATGACACTAGAACAGTAATGTAATGGGACAGATGGGAGAAACACTTGTGATGAATGTAACATAAGGTGTAAACTTGTCAAATCACTAAGCTGTACACCTGAAACTAATGTACATAATGTGTCAAATATCCTCAAATAAAAATAAGTACATAACAATATAGTTACATCAAAAATTATTTAACTCTTAAGGTCTCTCAACTTGAGCTACTCTAGAGAAAATCAACATCTTTGTATACATAGCATTTTGTCTGTTAATTTAACTCCTCACTTAGTCCCTATACTTACTAGAAGATTAAAAAAAACCCCAAACCAAATGGTAAATATCTGGTCAAAGTTATGAGGTTTCATTTCCTGAAAAACTAACATCTAATTTCCTGACACATTCCAGCATTGTGCGTAGGCTCTGACTATACTAAGTGAGAAGTTGAAATCCTAAAATATTCATCTTCCAACTTTTTCCAGTCTGTGGTCTGTCTTGGGATCAACAATAATTGCCCGGACAGCTGTAATGGCTTCATTAATTTTTGTTTGTGTTTTGTGTTCCTCATGCCATGATAGAAGAAATGCTTCTCCTGTGTCAAAATCTAACTGTGCTTTTCTAAACCGATCAGCTGCATCTGATATAAACACTCCTAATGTAAAAAGCAAATTGCAGTAGGGATTTCTGCATAATCATCAGGGCAACAAAACTGAAGTTTAGCCAAAAAAAGTTTAGCCATTAAACCAGCTTCAAAATCAGGAATATTTACATTTAAATTTGTTTTTTAAGCCGCATTGTCAACATTTTTTTGTATTCTCAGATGCCAGGAATTTTTATTTTTCAGTACTGTGTCCGTATTCACAATTTACAGCTAATCCGGGGAGCCAGTCCGTTGCATTGTATTGATTTGTGGTCTCAAAGGAAAAGCTAACATCTTGGAGATGTTTTTCGAAGAACTTGTCCAGTTGTATATGCATCTCACATTACCTCTGTTTTCAGTCTTGTGTGTGTCTGATATTCTGATCTTTGAGACAAACAATAAAATTTCTAGTTACTGTTTCATCTTTGCAGTTGAGTCGATCAGGGTTCTGACATACGTAAAATGCTTCATGAGGTTTTGTGGCATCTTTATGCCGACTCATGCCGATCTCCCCTGTATTGTTCCACTTTAATAAATGTGCTGCCATGGCCTGTTGACTTGATTTTTTAAAACACTTTGACGGCATCAGCCAAATCCACTTCTAATTTTCTGCTTCATGTGGCCCTCTGTGTGGAGTAGGTCCTTGGTTGATAATAGTCATAATCATGATGATGATAATAATAATAATAATACATTCATTAAGAAATGAGTACTTTGTAAAGCAATCTACGAAGTGCTTTTTTATATCTTCGTAAGAACCTTATGATGTTAGTACTGTTCTGTATTGCATTTACTTTATTTACATTGTATAATCCTATGTTAGTACTATTCTTATCTCTGGTATTTCTGAGAAAACTGATTTTGGAGGAATTAATCTGCTTGTTCAAGTCACCTGTATCAGTGAGGGGCAGATACCAGATGGGGGTCAGGGTGTCTGGTTCTGAACCCCTTGAATAACCATCTTACTTTATGGCTTAGCATTATATTCCTTACTATAAATATACTATATTAATAGAATATGCATCATAAGTATATTACGCATGTATAATATAAATACAAAAAAAAGTTATACATGCCATATATTATATATATATCATCAGAGATAGACTGTATTGACAGAAAACTAAATTGTCCTTCAACAGTCTGCAAAAGCTTAAGAATTCCAAGAGAGCTCTGTTGCTTCTAGCAAACATTTTCATGCTCAAAGGTAATCAATAACATAACTTTGAGGACTTTTAGGATATTCAATATCTGTTTTGTAGAAACCATATTAATTGCTTTATGTTTGAACATTGTTTTAATTAAATATACATATTCATATACATACACTTCACAACAACCTTTGACCTTGGTTTAGTAAAAGTGAGTACATTCTAATTTCAAATTACATATTGTCTGAACGCATTAAAATGTACGACAGTTACCAAAATGTGATATTATTAAAAAATACGTACGGAGTTATTTTATCAATACGCTTACTTTATTGGTTGTTTTCAGCACTTGCAATAAAACTGTTCAAAATCTTTTAGAAAACTCCTAATTAGCTTATTATATACTCCTTAAACTTAGAGCTTTTATCTAGGTCTGTTTATACTATCATTGTTCATAGCTTTAGAAATACTAACCAGGGTGTAATTGCTTTTCCGATGGCCTCTTCAGTACATTGTTCCCACCACAGATTACAGTAATTCAGGATCCGCCAGAGGGCTATTGAATGAACCCCTCCTATTGGAGTATATATGACCCACTATGATGACTGTCCCATTTCTGAGACACTAGAGAAGATTATAGAAATTTATCTTGTTATAAGTCTGTGATAGTTTGCAAACATGGTTTGCAATATTTCTCTCCTGGGTTAAAAGGTATTTTATTTAGTTATTTTTAAAGATCAGCTTTAATATTAACAATTCAATATCAAAATTATTTAGAAATACATTTAAATATATTTGTGTGAGTATTTGAGGATTTGACTCTACTCACTTTTAGAGTCAGCAAACACTGCCCTAATAGATTAACCCATTTTAGATCAATTTAGTTAAAAATGATGTATTTATATTGGCAGTATTCTCTAAAATTATCTCACTGCAGAAGTCCTATGTCCATATGGATTTCACCATCTTTTTATGTGAAGTATTTAATAATCTCCAAACTCAGAAAGCTCCAAGCCTATTAATGTTTTTCCATGCAGTTATTGGATCTTTGATTTGTTACATCATTGTAATCAATCATATCAAGGGTTTCTTCTTTTTCTAATCATCTTAGATTTGTGTAAAGAGGCACCAGCAGATTTCTGTTGGTCCAACTCTTCATTTTGTGGGGAGTATATAATGGTAGGCTGAAATTTTTAAAATAAGTACGTTAGCTGCTTCCCCACCACTCTCCCCCAAGTTTTGATGAAAGCATGTTATAGGCAGTTGGAACAGATACAGTTCCTGAGCTAACAGTTATTGGGAAGCAAGCAAAAAGTGACTTACACAACACATCACATTCCATAAACCTGGAGTTCCAGATTTCTATTCTTTTTAGAATTCTACCTACTACTTTGCATGAAAGGTCACTTGAGGGAAACAAAACGTTTTAAGAGGAAGAACTCTGCTGTCCTGAGTTTAAGCATTAGGCCAATGAAATTCCTCCTAAATTAATAGCTAGGTGATCTAGGGATTTCACCTCATCCTGGAGGTGAAATGGGACAGAAATTGCAAGGTTTTTATATCCTGTTCATGAAAGTGTAGGTGGATGAGATACCTGGGTGGCTCAGTTGGTTAAGCAGCTGCCTTCCGCTCAGGTTATGATCCCAGCATCCTGGGATTGAGTCCCGCATCAGGCTCCTTGTTTGGCAGGAAGCCTGCTTCTCCCTCTCCCTCTGCAGAATGCCACTCTGCCTATTTGTGCTTTCTCTCTCTGACAAATAGATAAAAAAAAAAAAAAAAAAAAAAGCATAGGAGGACACCAGCTGTAAAATAGTTTTACACAATTCACTCTACCTGAATGGCTTTTGATTTAACTAGGGAAAGCTAATATGTAATTTATTCACCTAATGAGGAAGCCATTAATTTAGTGAAAACACATTTTTGACATATGGTATGCAAACTGACAAAGTTGTATTATCAAGCCAGATAAGAAAAGGAAAAGCATGTGCAGAAGGACTTTGGACTTTTTAGTATGATAAAAATAATTTGGAGTTTGGATTCTTGATAGGACAAATGACTACCCCTAAAATTAAAGTTCAATTAGCATATAGTTTTATCCACACACATATATACACGCACGTAGACATATATCGTGTGTATGTATAGTGCATATGTTTACATATATACATCCACATAAAATTGTAAAATTGGATTAGGAGGAAGCAAATAAAATTATTAGAGTTCACAATTTCTCTTTTAGAAAACACCTAATTGGCTTATTATATACTCCTTAAACTTAGAGCTTTTATCTAGGTGTTCAAAATTTCATTCTCCCAATTCTGCATGAGAATTTAAATTTGATCAACAAAGTTTCATGTGTTATAAAAAATATAATCTTTGTTCCAATGTGAGCTATGGTTATTTCTTTCTTTTTTTTTTAAGATTTTATTTATTTATTTGACAGACAGAGATCACAAGTAGGCAGAGAGGCAGGCAGAGAGAGAGGAAGGGAAGCAGGCTCCCTGCTGAGCAGAGAGCCTGATGCGGGGCTCGATCCCAGGACCCTGAGATCATGACCTGAGCTGAAGGCAGCGGCTTAAT